>NC_051437.1:27958667-27961736 GCF_001649575.2 Kryptolebias marmoratus
TTTTTTTTTCTGTTTGGTGTTTGTTTTTGTTCTTTTCATTTAACTTAAGGGAATTGTATGGCTTGTTTTATATATATCGCATTGCAATTGTATGGCTATGCAATTCTTGTTAAAAACCAAATAAATAAAGTTGGGAAGAAAAAAAAAAAAAAAAAGAAGCAGAACAGTAGCTAAAAGCCGTAACCGTCTCAAACAGCTAAAACTAGCAAAAGTAGTTAGAAGCTACAGAACAGTAGCTAAAAACTGTAAGTAGCAAAGGGCTAGCTAACTGTCCCAAACAGCTAAAACTGGCAAACCTGCAGTTAGAAGCGAAAAGAAGCAGAACACTAGCTAAAGGCTAGCTGAGAGCTAAAAGTGACAATCTGCTGAAGCAGAATTCAAAGAGAAGAAAGTTTTGAAGGAACTGAAGAGATCAGAAAGTTTTCCTCTGAGGAAAATATTTGGAAACGTAGGAAAAAATAAATACGATTAAATGTTTGGTGAAACCTTTCGGACCAGAACCAAAACGTTTGTCTCTGATTTCTTCCCGGCCGACGTTTCGGCTGTGTGCAGGAGAGCGAGGTGAAGTGGGCGTCTCGCTGGGACACCTACCTGACCATGAGCGACGTCCAGATCCACTGGTTCTCCATCGTCAACTCGGTGGTGGTCGTCTTCTTCCTGTCCGGTTCGTGGAACACGCCGCCGAGATGATGTCTGAAAACCAACCAATGAGACGAGGCTGTGGCCTCTGCAGCGTGATGTTATTAACCGGAGGATTGTTTGTGTTAACGAGCTGACTCTTCCTCCTCCTCCTCCTCAGGTATCCTGAGCATGATCATCATCAGGACTCTGAGGAAGGACATCGCCAACTACAACAGGGAGGACGACATTGTAGGACACCGAAGACGCCATCTCTATTCCCAGCCACGTGGCGTCCCACTCTGTCTGATCACGTTCTTTGCTTCTGTCCCCCCAGGAGGACACCATGGAGGAGTCGGGGTGGAAGAACGTCCACGGGGACGTCTTCCGGCCGCCTCAGTATCCCATGATCCTCAGCTCTCTGTTGGGTTCTGGGATCCAGCTCTTCTGCATGGTTCTGATCGTCATCTGTGAGTTTCTGCTTTGAGTCAGAGTACCAGAACTCGCAGAACCGAGCCCGCTGGTTCTCACGTTGTTCTCGTGTTCTGTCGCAGTCGTCGCCATGTTGGGGATGTTGTCTCCGTCCAGCAGAGGAGCCCTGATGACCACCGCCTGTTTCCTCTTCATGTTCATGGGGTAAGACGCTCACGGCGCTCTGACTCAGAGGTTCTGGTTCTGGTGCCGCGGGTCGCAGAACACCAAGAACGCTTCGGGAGAACCTTCAGGAATTACATTTAATGCTTGTTTTCAGCAAGACGGTAGAGGCTCTTAAAGCTGTTTGTACGTGTTCTGGTCCTGGTCCTGGTTCTGGAGGACCTCCGTCCTTCAGGGTTTAGGTCAGGGGTGTCCAACTCCAGTCCTCGGGGCTCCACCGTCCTGGAAGCTCCTCCAGAACACGCAGGAGATCAGAGGTTTAGATGTTTCTTCAGGTTCTGCAGAAACCCTTCCATCATTCAATCAGAGCAGAGATGGTGTCCCTCCAGGACCAGAACCAGAACCAGGCGTCTTCCATCGTCCACAAGACGCTCAGATCAGAGCTCCCGGGAAGCTCCTCCCTCCTCCTGCGGCATTAAAACGGGTTTCTAACCGCCGGTTTCTCAGTTCTCCCGTTTATTAACCTGACTGAGACAAAACACACCGTTTGACGGTGTCCCGGCGTCCACGAAGCCCCGCCTGTGTCTCTGCTGCATCTGTCGTAAAGACGGCCGGATTTCCAGCTGCTTCTCGGCGACGCAGCAGAAACAAAATGGCTCCATTAGAGCTCGTAACCACGCCCACCACGCCGTCTGACCAAAGCTGCTACGAGAAGGCAGACAGCTTCTTCCCAGACGTCCATTTTGGGCACTTTGGGAGAACCTTTAAGGCGGTTACCATGGCGATAAACGCCACATTCTTATAACGTCCTCGTCGTGAGTTCAGATGTTAAAATAAAACGATCATCTGCCTCGACCAGCACCCAGCTGCAGCTCAGCATCCGTAAACCCGACAGATGAAAGAGAGATATTTTGCTAACAGGATGTTTGTCCCTCAGGGTGTTCGGGGGATATTTTGCTGGCAGACTCTACCGAACACTGAAGGGCCATCGGTGGAGGAAAGGAGCCTTCTGCGTGAGTCACAGAAGAAACTGAAATAATAAAACATTTCTGATGCTGATTTCTCGACCTTGACTCCGTTTTTCCTCCCGCAGACGGCGACCTTGTATCCCGGAGTGGTTTTTGCGATCTGCTTCGTGTTGAACTGCTTCATCTGGGGCGAGCACTCGTCCGGGGCGGTGAGTAACGAGGTGGGAGGGATCCTAAAAACGGCTCCGATCTGCAGAAACGTCAGAACATCCAAACAGGATACTAGAGACCTAAGCAGAGGCAGCTAGCTGTAGCACCTGTGGAAGTTTTATTAGTAATTTCTCCACTTGATGCCAAATAAGAACCAAAATGGCTTCTCTTTCAGGCGGTTCTGCTCTCAGCAGCGTTTGTTGCTTCAGTTTTTACAGATTTCTGCAAACAGGAAATGTCCTCATTGAGTTTGACACGCCGTACGCCCCCTGCTGGCGTCAGGCGTGTAGTAGAACCTGGGTGATATGGAAAAAATCCTACATCACAATATACCCCAATTACGTACGTTGTCAGTTATTTTCTGAAAAACATGAAAAAATATTCTCATTTCTTACCTTTTCCAAGCTTTATTTCGAAGTGACATTTAACTGAACTTTCACAAATGAGATCTATATATATATATATATATATATATATATATATATATATATATATATATATATATATATATATATGTACCTGTTATGACGTAACAGTATCAAATGACAACAGACTCCATTATCTTCGGCCGGCTATAGTTTCACTTTTCACAACTTTCCCGGCTCTTTTACAACTTGTTTGTTTGCACTTTTTGGATTGTTAAATATTCTTTTTCGTGGTTCTTCTTTAAGTGATAGAA
>NC_051437.1:27961766-27987544 GCF_001649575.2 Kryptolebias marmoratus
CATATTAGCTTTTTCTGCTCCGTGTCGGACTTCTTGAACCAAATCACAGACGTCCCCCTGGTTTTGGTAAAAGTCTTTCTTCTTGGGCTGCCTGCTAGCTGTCTCTACTTGTTGCGACCCCGGGTTTGATGCTTCCTGCGTCTCCATCTTTCAGCACTTATGGTGAAAACACGGCGCCGCACAGAAAGCCGCTGCCGTAAAGCATGTCGCAAACCCACACGTAAAGCAGCGTCATGTCGCAAAACGGAGGTTCTTCGCCAAATAGTTATTTTTTCTTCTTATTTATCACTTTTATAAACTGAATGTATGCAAAGTGACAACACTAATACATTCATCGTAGCCTACGTTATGTATCGTTATAGTAGAACCACGCTCTGACCCCTCCCTCCCCCCCGCAGGTCCCCTTCACCACCATGTTGGCGCTCCTCTGCATGTGGTTCGGGATCTCCATGCCGCTGGTCTACCTGGGATATTACTTCGGCTTCCGCAAGCAGCCGTACGACAACCCGGTGCGCACCAACCAGATCCCCCGGCAGGTCCCGGAGCAGCGCTGGTACATGAACAAGTTCGTGGGGTGAGTGGCCGCCGCCTCAGCTGCTGCTTCTTCTTCTTCTTCTTCGTGTGTTTGAACGAGCTGAGCCTCTCCTGTCGTCGCTCCAGGATCCTCATGGCTGGGATCTTACCGTTCGGCGCCATGTTCATCGAACTCTTCTTCATCTTCAGCGTAAGTGCAGCGGATCGCCTCTTGAACCCTAACCTGATCTGTCCTCGTTACGCTGAGGCGTGAGGTTCACGTCTGCGTGTCGCCCCCTGCAGGCCATCTGGGAGAACCAGTTCTATTACCTCTTTGGCTTCCTGTTCCTGGTCTTCATCATCCTGGTGGTTTCCTGCTCCCAGATCAGCATCGTCATGGTTTATTTCCAGCTGTGTGCCGAGGTAAGGACGGGAAAACCAAAACGTGGTTCTCCGGAGAACAGATAGAACCAATATTCATTCTTCTTCCTTTGTTTTCATGGCGTCAGGATTACCGGTGGTGGTGGAGAACCTTCCTGGTCTCCGGAGGTTCTGCGTTCTACGTTCTCATCTACGCTGTCTTCTACTTCATCAACAAGGTAAACAAAACGAACTCCCTCAGGGAGGCTTTTATTTTGAAGTTCTGAGTGTTTGACAGAGAACTTCCTGTTGGCTCAGACTCTTTGGATGTGGGGTTCTGTAGGAAGGTTGTGAACATCTTACCTGCTGTAGGTGGCTCTTTGACCAGAAACATGTTTTAATTTTTTATTAAATCTTTGGAAATTAGCCGTTAGCTTCCAGATCCGTAAGAAGTGAAGAAATCTGTTCTACGACGAAGCAGAAAGACGTCTGGTTTGTTGGTTCAGCTCCATGACGATCACAGATGGAGGACAGCGTCTTAATTCAAGCTGAGAGAACAGATTTCTTCACTTCTCAGAGAGAACAGATCCAGATTTTATCTACAACAGGTGAGATGCTAACTGTTCATCACCTTCCCACAGAACCTCAGAACGTTTGTTTGTTCTGCAGCGGCGCTCCGTTTGAATCCTGAAACTTTATTTAGAAATGTGCGTCACCTCCGACCTCCTGCTTTGTTTCCTGTTTGCAGCTGGACATTGTGGAGTTCATCCCCTCGCTGCTGTACTTCGGTTACACCACCCTGATGGTGCTGACCTTCTGGCTGCTCACCGGCACCATCGGCTTCTACGCCGCCTACATGTTCATCAGGAAAATCTACGCCGCGGTCAAGATCGACTGAGCCGCCAACCGACGAGTTTTTTTTCTTTGTTTGTCACTTTTTTTATTTTAAATGTGTTTTTTATTTTATTATTATTATTCTTTTTGTCCAACAAGCACTGACTTTTGTGCAGACGGGTTGGTTTCCTGGAGCGACAGCGCCGCCTGCTGGCCACACGGTGGAACAACTCTCCTTTGACACAAACCCGGCGGGCCAAAGCTTGTCAGACGACTTCCTGCACTTTGTTTCCATTTGTGTCAAATCTAACTGGTCTTTGGTTCCCGGCAGGACGTTCTTCCTGTTTCCTTCAGACTTTTCTAATCAGGGTTGAAATTCTGACTTTGTAACACGAAACGGAGAAATTAAACGCTCAATTCCTACTTTCTGTTCCTGGTTGTGGCAGCAGTAATCCAACAGGTTTTCTCTGCTCTGAATGAGACGGGACTGTCGGGCTCGGCGCCGACGTTTTTCAGGCCCGCTCGCCGCCGCGGCAGAACTATGCAGTCCTGGGAAGGAGAAACGGCTTTGCTGATCTTTGAAGTTTGGATCTAATGTATGAAACGTTTTTGTGAACTCTTTATTTTAACGCCACCTCTGTGTTTCTGCCCGTGAAGACATTTTGTTCTGATTTAAACCCCGAGCGGCGCGGCGGATGGACCTCATCAGAGACTTTTGTACCGAATGTTTGTGAAGCAGAAACTCCGTCAGGAGAACCTTTAACGTTCCTCCGAGCGTGCTCAGAATCCAGAATAAAGTTAAAACCCTAATTTAAAAGAACTGCAGGGCTCTCCGAGGACGAGTAAAGTATTTTACGTAATACTTATATATAAATACTAATCCTGTTAGTAAAATCTGCTACGTGAACATATTTGCTCTTATGGATCAAACATGAGGCTAAAAAACAAAATATTTAACTCATTGAAGGGTCAGTTTCTGCAGAGAGATTATGAACAATAAATATCTAACCTGCTGCAGGTAGCCCTTCACTTTAACGAGCCAACAGCTAGTCTGAGCCAAGACCCAAACTACAAGTTTCACCACTTTCTAATCTTTTGTTGTCAGCCATTTTGCATTACAGGGATGTTCTGGCTGGAAGTGCTACAGCTAGCTGCTTGCGGTCGATCGTAGCGATCTGACGTCAATTTAAAGGTTTTTAAAAACAACCTTTCAATTATTTGGTCTTGGCTCAGATTAGCCGTTAGCTTGTTAGCTTCTGGGGGAAACCTTGTTTCTCCGAACTCTGTGCAGCAGGTAAGATACTTACTCATCATGTTTTCACTTCAGAAGAGCCGAACTGTTCCTTTAACAGGTTTTGTCGCTCTGTCCGAATCATTTGAGCTAAGCTAAGCTAACCGACGGCTCATAGAAGCTTTTAGCTGATCTCTAAAAACACATCTGCACAGAGGGCGCGAGAACGGGTTTCTGATTGGCTGACAGGATCCGGATTTATAATTTATAATCGTTAGCATTCCCTGAATCCGTAAAATTAGCTTCCGTCTGATCTGATATCCCCGACACAAATAAAAACCAACGCGTTTGGGTTTAAATTAGGAGCCGGATTAGATTTTTCTCTGGTTTTTTTTTTTTTTTTTGCACAGAGAGCGACGCTCCAAGGAGTCGAAGCCACGAAGGATCTGCTGAGGCCTTCGAGCCGCAAGAGGAGACGTCAGATTCCTGCGTGCGTTCAGCTGTAAATATTAAAAGATAAACGGCTTCGTGTTTGTCGGTGGCGCTCTGTGATGATTCCTGTCGTCGGTTTTTTTAAGCCCAAAGCATGACACTCGCGGGGACTTTCAGAGGAACGCCGTCCGGGTTTCTCTTTTCCTTTTACAGATTGTTCAGCTACGAAATGTACGACGACAAAAACAATAAAGACTAGCTGAAGATGAAAATCAGCCTCTGAGGGTTTCCATGCTCGGGTGATAATGTGCCGGTTGGTTTGTTAGCGAAATATTGAAATAAACCGCAGCAAAAGCTCCGCCTGTTTTACTAATACTGAGCTGAAGTTTAATGAGGTATTAGCTGAGAGTCGGCCACAACACTCTGAGTGCGCCTGCCTGTTAGCAAAATATCTCAAAACAACTACAGATAAATTAACGAAACTCAAAGTAATCACTGGAGGTACAGCTAGCTTTTGGCATCAACTTGATTCAAGATGGCCGCCCCGGCTAATCAATTTAAATTAGAAATGGTTGCCATTTTTAACAAATGTTTAGCTAAAATTCAAAGTGGTAGTAGCTGAGAGTCATCCTGTATTTCAAACTTCGGCACTTCCTGTTTTATTTTGAAAACCCGGAACTACAAGGGACGACTCTCAGCTACTACCACCGGGTTAGAGCCACTCCCACATCGCCGCCATCTTGAATCCGGTTGCCTTCGAAGGTTGTAAGACATGCTTCGAGTTCTGTTCAAACCCGTCTACTGGTTTGGGGGATATTTTGCTAACAGACAGATAAAAACGACCTCACCTTTCGCAGCAACAATAACGTAAGAAATAAAGTTGGTTTTGGAGCACAACGGGCTTCGCGTCTACAATTTTGATTTTAATCTCAAAACCTGAAAATGTAAAACAGATTTTTTCCTCCCTCGCATTTGTTGGCCTTTAAATACGACTCCGTAACGCAAAAACCCCCCATAAAAAAAGAAATTTCTTTTCTTACCTTTGTTCCATTTCCTGGTCGACCTCTTCCATCCCTTTAGTTGTTTCCGTATTCTTTCTTTAAAGCTGGAAAGAACCTTTTCTGTAAATTTATTCGAAGGAGAAGCCGAGGATCTTGGTCTGAAATGACAAAATATCAGTGAAAAGAATAATTTCCTTGTCGATAAACGATCTGGAAGCTTTAAACCTTCAGCCCTGGACACCATCTAGATGTACCGAAGGAACCTGGAAGTTCTCCTCTGTTCTTAAAACGAATAAAATCAACAAACTGTTTCTGGAAGTCTCATCTCCGGGTTCCTCTCAAAGACGCGATTATTCCTGAATTACGGCGCAGTCGGCCCCTCATACGGTCTGCGGTCGATGGTCGACTCTGTGGGATCACACGATCAGTTAAATCATCTGAGAAGATTTTAGCATTTTAAACACAAACAAATCCAATTTTGTTTGAGGATGTCAAAAACAGTTTCAGCAGCCGAAACAGGAAATAAAACCTCTAAACATTAGTTGTTGCTCATTTTTAAATTAATTTAAAGAAAACTGTGTAGTGTTGAGAAGGCAGCATCTTACCTGTAGCAGATAACTCTTTGAACAATCCTAGAAGAAGAAAATTTCATTCTGATCAGGATGACGAGCTAACAGTTAGTCTGAGCTAATGGCTAATCAGAGCTAATGGCTAATCTGAGTTTACAGCTAGTCTGAGCTAATAGCAAAACAGAGCTAACAGCCAGTCTGAGCTAATGGCTAAGCTGTGCTAAGGCCTCGTCTGAGCTAACAGCAAATCAAAGCTAAAAGCAAATCAGAGCTAATGGCTAGTCTGAGCGAATGGCTAATCAGAGTTTACAGCTAGTTTAAGATAACGAATAGTCTGAGCTAATGGCTAAGCAGCGCTAAGGGTTAGTTTGAGCTAACAGCAAATCAAAGCTAACATCAAATATGAGCTAACACCTAATCAGAGATTATTAAATTAAATTTGGGGTTCCTATAAAGCCATATCCGTGTGAATTAATCCTCACCGATAACGCTTTCTCTCAAAAGAACATAAATCCTAGAAACAAGAAAACTGCAGGAAAAGAAAAAAAAATTAAAAATAAAAAGAAGATAGCAAAGAGGATATGAAACCGCTGGTTTGTCTTTTAATCATTTCAACATAAAACACATGACAAGTCAAAGATACACTGAACTGTACAATAAGTCAATAGTTCTGTTGTTTTGTTCATCAACTCTTTGGATCAACCAATATACAAATTTGTTACTTTAAAATCGCAGCAACTGACTGCGTGAGAGATATGTTTGTTTTCAGGAGAGTATACTTCTGGCATCCTCGTCAGTTACTTCTTAAACTTTCCCTGTAGTTGATAAACTCGACCAAATCCGGGTTTTTTTATCACCTCGATTCTTCCAGAGGTGGCTGAAGGAGCACATAATAAAAAATAAAATAAAAGATGGGCTACGTCACTTTAACAAGATACACAAAGAGGATGGAATGCAAGACTTACGTTAAGCTAAAAATATATAAAACTACACGTGGATGTTGTCTGCACCAGACAGTACCCAGTTTCTTACTAGAGGCGAAACGAAAGAGAGGGCGAGAAAAAAGGGAGCATTAATAAAATCAAATCAGCTTTTCTCAGGATTAAAGTTAATTAAATTCCCTTAAATATGTGTTCGCTGCACCTACTAGTAAAGAAAGGAAAAGGTGAGGATAAGTGCATCCCTAGTAGGCGCAGGTTGAGGTAATGGATCTGCAGCCGGGATGAGGAGCAGCGCGGCGTCTCTGTCGGAGGGCAGCTAGTACCAAAACTACAACGCCTAAAGGTAGTACTATAGTAAAGGTAGTGTGTCGCTTGGCTGAAACTGTCAGGAATTGGATGGAGACAGAAAAATAATGCACCGGAAATCACACCGAATGTTTCTGCACACGGAAAATCCGTACCACCCGGAAAATCTGGGCAATCATTTACTGGGAGTTAGCCAAAAAAAAAAAAAAAAAACACTCTTGGAACAACTGTGGCAAAATGGTGATATAACCAAACATTTTAAGGTTATTTTGGTTTCCGGAGAGATCCGTTTTGTTGGCCACTGATTAAACGTACTGCCTTCTAACGAAATGAAAACAAAACGTTCAGATTTAGAAGATTATTTCTGATTTCTGACTTTTAATCCAATCTCAAATTTTGTCTCCTGAGCGCAGACT
The DNA here is from genome assembly GCF_001649575.2 of Kryptolebias marmoratus. Classification (NCBI taxonomy): domain Eukaryota; kingdom Metazoa; phylum Chordata; class Actinopteri; order Cyprinodontiformes; family Rivulidae; genus Kryptolebias; species Kryptolebias marmoratus. The sequence goes on from NC_051437.1 coordinate 27,968,370, forward strand.
TTTAGTTAAAGTCCTGCACATTATTTTTCCAAATCGCATCACGTTCGTTTTGGTTTATTTGGCAAACCAGATCCTGACAATTTTACTAAACCTCATCAACAAGCCGGTTTATAATTTGACTTCCAGGCAACCAGCCGTCTTTATTACGGTCTCAAACTAAGTGCTTTATTGTGGTGTCCATTTTGGTTGAGTTATAGTCTAAAATCGGGGAGCTGCAGTTTGGTTGTGGTTTTGGCGCTTTGCTGACAACGGTCGCGTTCGCCGCTGCCTCTAAACGACAAACACGCCGCTGCCGTTTCCCTTCGAACCCTTGGCTCCAGAAAAGGTAAATTTATGAAAAACAGCAAAGCCGGTTAAGCAAAAAAAAACAAAGAAAGCACAAAGAAATGGGTCGGGCGGGGGGGCTCTTTCGTTGGAGAATATTAGTGAAACGTATATCAAAAATACTGTTATTTGTTTGGAGAAAGAAATAAACAAAGGTTGATAAAGTCTACACATCCAACTAATGGCACGTACATTTACAAGATCAATACAAAATTAAAAACGAATGAACATATAAGCTGAATTAAAAGAAAAAAATACTTTTTTTTAAAGGTTGAAAGTGCTAGAATTCAGATTAGCTCACAGAAACCCAGGGAGGACAAACTTTATGCACACCAGAAGCTTTTTTTTTTTTCTTTTAGGACAAATTAATAATTGTCATAAAAACATAAATGCTCAATTGTTTTGCTACAATTTTGGCTTCAATCGGGAGAGTTCATTTAAAATTACTCCTTTTGAAGATCAAATTTGAATTTTTCCTTGTTATTATAAAAAAAATACTAAGAAAGGTGCCGACAGCTGAACGTATTTAGGATCGGGCAAAAGTTCGATCACTTCGAAAAGACGGCCACGATACAATTTCAGTTTTAAATTGGAACAGGAAGAGCGTGGAAGCGCCAACTCGTGATTTTTTAAACGACACAGAGTTAGCTCATCTAATCATCTGGGTTTCCTACAGTATAAAAAGAAATTTACGAAGGTTTCAGAAGCTGCTGTGCAAACATGTAGTTTCTTCTCCCAAGGTTTTGGTAAGAAAATTAAAACAAAACAAAAAAATAAAAATGAGGTGATGTGTTGTGTTGTTTTTTTTTTTTCTCTCGAGGTCCTGTTTTACACAAACAGAAAATAATATATCATACGACAACGAACAAAACAAACATACGTCTGCGAGCGTCGCCCCGAGCTGCGCGGCCTCACGTCGCTTTGAATGTCAAAGCCTGAAGGTTCGATGGCCGCCGTCAGCCGGACGCTCGCTCTTTTTTACACCCTTTTCTTTTCACTCTAGAAGCAGCTAAAGGAGGAAGAGGAGGAGGTGAAGGTGGCGGGGAAGATCTATGTTTGTCCTCGTTCTACTGAGAGCAGCTAAACGTGAACACGTTGCGTGCTACGGTTTTTTCAGGTTTTGTTTACTTTTTATTGTTTTGCTCGTCTCCTGATTGGTCGGGGCTCACCTGAGGCGCTGCAGGTGCTTCGTATGGATGTCGCCGGTCTAGAACCGGAACAAGATTTACGCACAAAATGAAAAATGTGTGAGATGAACAAATGGATGTTGTTAATGCAACGGACAGAACGCTTGTTTGAATCTGCTGTACTCAACAATAATGTGGTCACTGTGTATCGTTTTACATCTAGTTTCTAAATATTCTGCTTTTTAATTGGAGGACACACACTGTATTGCCAAAAGTATTCACTCCCCCATCCCAATCACCTCCGCGGCCACAGGTGGATAAAATGAAGCTCCCAGGCACGCAGGCTGCTTCTACAACCATTCGTGAAAGAATGGGTCGCTCTCTGGAGCTCAGCGTCAGTGGGATCGACAGCAACTGAAGTGGTCGGTCATGTAGAACCACAGAGTGGGCTCAGAGGTCACCGACATTCTGCAGAGACCTCCAGACTTCATGTGCCCTTCAGATCAGCTCAGGGACAGAGAGGAGAGAGCTTCATGGTATGGGTTTCCATGGCAACAGCTGCCTCCAAGCCTTCCATCACCAAGAGAAAAGAGTCAGATGTAGGGATGTAAAGGACGCCGCCACTGGACTCTAGAGCAGTGGAGACGTGTCCCCTGGAGGGACGAGTCTGGGTTCGGCTGCTTGTCTGACTGCGTTGAGCCAAGAGTAAAGTTTGGTGGAGGGAGGATCATGGTGTGGGGTTGTTTCTCAGGAGTTCTTAGTTTCAGTGAAAGGAAGCATACCAAGACGTTTTGGACAATTTCAGATTGGCCCTTTCCTACATGACCAGAGCACAAAGCAAGGTCCACAAAGACGAGGAAGAAGTTCCTGACCTCAACCTGTTAGAACCCCTTTGGGATGAATTAGAGCAGAAACTGAGAGTCATGCCTTCTGTGCAACATCAGTTTCTGATGTTTTCTGATGGTCCCAAACTCCCATAAACTCTCCTAAACCTCCCAGAAGAGTTGAAGCTGTTATAGAAGCAGAGTGGGCCAACATCAGTTTAAACCCTATTGTTTAAGAATGTTCATATGCGTGTGACAGGAGGCGAACGAATACTTTTGGCAAAGCAGTGTATATCATTAAACCAAATTAAATATTTTATAAATATTTGTTTTTCTTTCATTTTAATTGTTTTGTTGTTTTAACTTGTAGTCCTACAAAAGCTCTTCCAGGGACAAATGTTACAAACTAAAACTAGCTAGAAACACTATAATTACTTGGATTTAGCAGCTTTTTCCTGAACTGCCTGTGTTTGTTTAGTTAAATAAACTTGTTTCACTGATGGTAACCAGTAACTAAAGGTTCTGTAGTGTCCACGCATTAAAATCAAGCTTTTATAAGCAGACTATAGGCATTAAAAGGTTTATTTATTATTAACTTAACAGCAATTTTATTTACCGTACGATAACTAAAAGCCCCGTACAGTACAGCGATGACATCGCATATAGCTGTATTTACTAAATTTTGTATTTACCATACAAAGACTTAATTTAATGTTTAGTAACTAAAACCTCTGGACGGTATGGTTATGACCATAAGAATGAGTAACAATAATAGATTTTTGTAGTTACTCTACAGAGATCTTATTTACCATACGGTAACCAACAGCTCTGTACGGTTGTCCACGAATGTAATTTTATTTAATAGACTTCGCAGTTAGCCATCAAAGATTTTAATTTCTGTGTAACTAAATGCTCCACAGTGACCAAACAGTTTGTGTTTTAGGCTCAAAGATATCGTAGAGTCGGAAAAAGCTCCGTACGGTAATAAAATTTACCGGGCTCTGCAGTTACTTTGCAAAGCTTTCGATTACCGTACGATTACTAAAACCTCCGTATGTTACAGCGATGACCGTGGATATAATAGATTAAATGTTTTACCGTACGGGAATTTTATTTCCTATCATAACTAAAAGGGCTGAACGGCACAGAGATGAGCAAATACTTGTAGGCTTTGGAGTTTTTCTATAAAGTTTTTTACTTGCCATACAGTAATTAAAAGCTCTGTATGATATAAGGATTAGAATTTAATAGATTCATGTGTTTGGCTTTTTAGTTACCGTACGGAGCTTTTACTTTAGGTACTGTAGGGTAAAGAATAGCTTTAACGGGTTTTTCTAAGCGGCTTCAGAGTTAACATATGACGCTTTTACAATGACTAAAACCCCCGTACGAAAACGCTGCTATAACGTGAGAAATTTTACTGCCTTTAAATCATATTACTGATATTATTGGTAATAAAGCGTAAAAGGTAAAAGGAGTACAAACTTAGGTTGAACTGAGCCGGCGCTAATAGACACAGTGACCACATTAACAGGGAAATACAGCGTGTGGAAATAAATCTGAATAATCCCTTTAAAATAGGGAGCACCTATTTGATTTTGAGGCTTAAGGTTAACTTTGGGATGAGGTTTCTTTTTTTTTAGAGGCTCTTGGTGAAATGTTAGAACAGTTTAAACACCTGTAGGTCATTCATGTCAGCATCCCTACGACACAGTCTACCTCTAACTCAAATCTACGCCACTAACAGCCTTTCTATAAATATTTCCCATCCACAGTTCTGATTCCTCTAAACTAACTCAAGTACATGTAAAAGTAAAGATCAGATATGACAGAAAGCTTGAGGGAAAAAGTTAATACTTCATCCTTTTCTTGATCAAAATAAAAAAAATGCAAGATACACACAAATGTAAACCTGCCAGACATCAAAAACATCACTTAGTTTTAATACATCTACCTAAAATACACCTTTATAGAGATAAGCAATAATAATATTCATTTATGAGATATTTCGTACACTGCAATAACATTCTTAAACACATTTTTACTCATCTGTCGCTGTAACTCCTATGTTTTTTTTTAATTTTTTTTTATTTTTATAGCCATTCACATATCTCAGGGTTCACCATTACCACGATGGTGCATCTTTTAAAAAGACTGCCTAAAGATGAGTTTGGAGTATATCTCAAAAATATAGCTGTATATATATATATTTATTTTTAATAGATGTCAGGCAGTTAAGAAACTGCTGCAAATATCATGATTAGGGGAACTTTTAAAAGGGAGAAAAAGCAGTCCTCGTCCTACTTTCAAGCAGTAAAACCTACAGAAGTACGGATCCAGCTGGGTGTGGAAATAAAAAAATAAAATATTTAAAAAACGGGAGGTCGAAGAGATCTTTTTGTAAACCAAACACGTGGATTTGTAATCCTCGCACTCGGTTAGGGAACTTCTTGGTTTGGTGCAAATGTAAGAGCACAAATTAAAAAAAAAACAAAAAAAAAAACGAGAGATTCGTTATTTATTTCCTTAGCTGGCCGGGTTTCAAACTGAATTAAAAGCGAAGTGCCTTCCGCAAACAAACAAAAAAATAAAATAAAATATAAGTTTTAAAAGTGCTTCTCTTGAGGAACAGTTACTGGGTTCAAACTTTCCTATTTTTCCTTAGATCCGCATCGTCATCGTTCCAAGAATCTTTACCGACCTGATCTAAGAGTAGCTCGTTAAGAGCGATATTAATTTAGCTTTGTATTGTCTGAAGAGCACTTTCCTGGGAGCCCGAGGTTCGTTTGTGTGGCTGTGGATGAAATGAAAGGTTCACCTGCGTTTCTATCCAATCAATCGTGACGGTTCGGGTTTTTTTTTTTTAGCCACGGCGGGTTCGAAACTCGGGACACGTTCTGCCGCGTTCTTACATTTGGAAAAGAGGAATAAAGTAAAATAAAAAGATTCACTTCAAACTATATTTTTTCTGGGTCACAACAAGACAAGATAATAAAATTATCCACTAAAATTTATCTTTGATTTCTTGTTTTTTTTATATTATTACTTTAGAAACTATGCAGTACCACGCCTTTTGGCCTACTGATCCTGCCCTCTATAACTACTAAAAACGGGGAAGGAAGGGGAGATAAAAGAAGTAAACTGAAACTGAAAAAAAACATGGGTTAATACATTGTTATATCTATAAAATAAGGGAATAAAAGCCCAAATAAAAGCTGCTTCAACTTCTTTTCTCATGTTTTCCTTTTTGCTCAAAGGGGTTCAACTTCCTTTTAAGGCTCAATCAAAAGCTTTTGTGCGCACTTTCATTTAAGGCTTCTAAGTGTTCGTTTATTCTAATTCTCCAACTTTTTGATCAGGCCTAGTAATGAACGACAGCCCAAAGTGTCCAAGCTGAGCTTGGGCCGGGCTGGTGTGGCGTGGAGGCCATCTTGGCTGGGCAGCAGCTGCCTCTGTCACTGGAAGGCCTGGTGGAAACGAGGCAGCGTGGTGGTACTAAGGCTGGAGCTGAACACTGGTGGAAGCGGGTGCAGGGATCCGAGGCCCAGACCCCCACTGGAGCTCTGCTGCTCCTGAGGTTGTGGTTGCAAAGAGGTAAGAGGTGCCGCGGCGACGGCGGCTGCCGCGGCGACTGTTGCGGCGTGGGGCTCGGCAGCGTGCAGAGTTGAGGCGGAAGAGGAAGGTGCGGAGGAGGTCGCAGATGAGGTGTATCCCATGACTAGACCTCCTGTGCTCATGGGGGCACTGTACGGAGGAAGGTTTAGGGGCAGGAAACCCAGCAGGTGGGAGAAGTCCATGTTAGCAGCACACAAAGACTCAGCAATCACCGCAGGGCTCTTGGACAAGAGGGGATCCCCGCAAAGTTCATCCGCCAGCCCCGAGGTGGGCTCCAGTCCGTCCTTGGGAGGCGAGGCAGCAGCATGAGGTTCTGCAGATGGAACTGGGCCTGGCAGGCCACTCTGCAGATCCATGAGGAAACTCTCCATTTCCACTTTCAAGGGCTTGTCCAGCAGGTATGAGGTAGATCCCAGCTGGTATTTGGGCACAGGCTGGGGCTGGTGCTGCTGCTGGGGAGCCACGGGCTGGTGGTGTGGGGGCGGTGGAGGGGAATGGTGGTGATGATGATGGTGGTGGTGATGGTGGTGGTGATGGGAGTGTGGGTGAATAGAGGCAGGGGGCTCCATGTGGCAGCCCATGCCCATAGCTGTAGACAAGGAACTGGGCATCAGGGACGGGTGTGGGTGACCCACCCCAGAGTTAGACATGGCCTGGAGGTGGTGGGGGCTGTACATGTTCATTGGAAAAGGTGCCCCACCAGAGAACGGTTTGCTCATCATGGGGTCTTTGTTGAGTCCCATGCTGCACATCATGGGGCTGAGCTCCTCCTTGACCGAGCACGGCGGAGAACCCGTGGCTAAAAGACCCAACATGTCCGGAGGCTCCGTCTTGATCTTCAGCAGCTCCTGCGAGTGGCTCTTCTTCACGTGACGCGTCAGATGGTCTTTCCTGCCGAAGCGCTGGGCACAGTACTGGCACAGGAAGTCCTTTCGTCCCGTGTGGACCACCATGTGCCGCCTCACATCTTTCCGCGTGTAGAAACGCCGGTCACAGTGATCGCAGGGATGTTTTTTCTCCTTGGCGCCGCCCGAGGACTTCCCTGAGTGGCTCTTGAGGTGCTCCAGGAGAACAGGCGTGCTCTCGTAACTCTGCATGCACACTTTACAAGTTAAATCCCCAGCAGTCGCAGAGTGCATGGCCACATGGCGTTTGTATCCCAGCTTGGTGTTGTAGTGCTTCCCACACTCCTCACACTTGAAGGCCTCTTTGTTGGGGTCGTGCGTTTGCAGGTGGTTCTTCAGGTGGTCTTTGCGGTGGAACATTTTCTCACAGAACGAGCACTGATGGGTCTTCTGCGGAGAGTGTGTGGCCATATGCCTGGAAGGACAGAGACATCGCAAAAGTGACTTAGAAGCAGGATCGTAGCTCCCACTGAGGACCCCGAGGTCCAGACCTCAGTGTTTTATAAAAAACATGAATCCAAACAAGGCTTTTGAACAGCGTGGTTCTCTGCGTAGCTCCACCAGTTTCCTGTAGGAGGCGCTGCAACTGTGTGCAGCTGCAGCCAAACTCAATGTCTACAAAGAAGAGCGCTGCTTTGCTACCTTACTGCTAAAATAAAGACCAGAAGAAGAAGAGCGCCGCTTACGGTGAAACACAACCGAGGTAACNTGTTTTAATTAGTTGGTTTCTTGCACGGCTTTTCATCAGAGTCCACAAATTTTGAGTTCAGGGATCATTCTCCTGTTGGACCAGAAGCTTAATGTCCTGTTTTATCCAATCAGAAACCAGCTCTGATGTTTGGGATCACGGTCCTGTTGGACCCAACTGTCCACCTGCTGATCTGAGGTGAAGATGAAGAGTTTGGAGGTAGTCCTCCTCACTTTGTACCACAGCATGATGCTACCACCACCATGCCTCACACCTTGACTCCTCCAAACATCCTTCTTGTCTTTGTGTCCAAACAGCTCAATCTTTGTCTTCTCTGACCATCAGACCTTTCTCTAGAAGACATGTGGACAGCTGCAGGTTTCAGTCCAGCTTAAAGGTCTGGCTTTGGGGGCGGAGCTTCTTTCTTTCAGGTTCATGGCAGATTTGATTCTTGGTGGTTCCTGAGTTGTTCCTAAACATCAGAACCTTCTGTCCTGAGGGGGACAGATGAGTGTTGGACAGTCCAAAAAGTGCTGTCAAACAAATCCTAGAGAAACTACTAGCTGCAGTCAATCATGATCACTAACAGGAAGTTAAAGGGCCTTCCAAAACCTTCAGCACCACTTATGAACAGATTCAGGTGAATATTTGGAAATATGTAAACCTGCATGTATATTTTCATAAAAGTCCACAACAAATCCAAACTTAGTTTTAAAAATCCTTGAAGTTGGATGCTGTGGAATCAGTCCACTCTGGAAAAAGGAGGGTTCAAATTAATCCTTAAGACCCTTAAACTAATTTGACATTCATGTTTAAGGAAACATCTTGGTGTAATTATATATTTTCTCAGATAAATGTTATTTTTTGTTGAAGCAGAGACAAAGCTGGAGGAGGACATGATGTGTTTTGGACCTGCTGAAGGAGAAAAACAAAGGATCATCAGAGACGTTTTGACCTTGGAAAAGCCCTTCAGGCGTTGCGCGCCTTGACTTCCTCCTGCCGCTGACGGTGTGTTTGGAGTTTCTGGTGGACGACAGATCGGCCCTGAGGCTCTGCAGGTGTCTGAGATGAGACAGAAGAAGAGCAGAAAGAAAAACAGACAGATGAGCTGATGTTTATTTACGCTGCAGGAGGAGGACAGAACCCCAGCACCGTCCGAGCTATCAGTTTATGAAGACGGTGCAGTCGCCCCCTGCAGGATGGGAGTAGTACCGGATTTAAGCCCGCCCCTTCGTGTTAGCTAAACTAAAAACATCAACCTGCGTTAGGAATGTTTTTACCAACATGAAGCTGCTTTCTGTTAGTTTATTACTTTTTATAATAATTCCGTTTTTTCAAACATTAAATTAGTTAAATATAAAATTTTAATAATAATAATAATAATTTTAATAATAATAAGAATAAGACTTTGGAATTAAAGTGTTTAGTTTTTAGCTGACAGTTGCTTTATTGTCTGTCAAACAGTGTTACCATCCATCCATCCATCCGTCCGTCCGTCCGTCCGTCCGTCCGTCCGTCCGTCCATCCATCCATCCATCCATCCATCCGTCCGTCCGTCCGTCCGTCCGTCCGTCCGTCCGTCCGTCCGTCCATCCATCCATCCATCCATCCATCCATCCATCCATCCATCCATGCATCCATCCATCCGTCCATCCATCCATCCATCCATCCATCCATCCATCCATCCATCCGTCCGTCCGTCCATCCTCCTCTCCCAGGTATCTCTGGTCGGGTCACGGAGACAACAGGTTCAGACCTCCCTCTCCACAGCAACACTCTCCAGATCCTCCTGGAGGATCCTCAGGGTTTCCAGACCAGAGAGCACATCTAATTCTTCCAGCGTGTTCTGGGTCTGCCCCGAGGTCTTTTCCCTGTGGGATGTGCTCAGAAAACCTCCAAAGGGAGGCGTCCAGGTCCAGGTCCAGGTCCAACCACCTTAGCTGACTTCTTTCAATGCGAAGGAGCAGCGGTTCTACTCTGAACTCCCCTGGATGACGGAGCTACTCACCTCCTCTCTAAGGCTGAACCCGGCCACCCCCTGAGGGAAGCTCATTTCAGCCGCTTGGATCCAGGATCTGGTTCTTTCACTCCTGATCTAAACCTCATGACCACAGGTGAGGGTTGGAGTGAAGATGAACCAGTAAATTGCGAGCTTTGAAGACACAAAGGGTTTTCTTTCCAAACCTCTCAGATCAGGAAAGAACGAGAAGCTTCAGCTGAAACTCACACTAACAGAGTACTGGTGGTTTTTCTTCCAGGTAGAAATTCAAAATTAACAGTTAAATGCAGAAAGAATAAAGATATTGATGATCTTTGACCCTCCAGTTACAGGATGCTGTGTCTCACCATCATCATCTGCTGCTAATTACTGAGTAACAGACGGTCGGTTCTCCCACACCTAACAGGCACTTCAGCTCGCTGGCAGCAGCGTGTGACGAGGCAGATAATTTTGGAAAGTCAGCTCGAGCAGAGATTTCACAGTTTGTCTCCTAATGTTCTGATTCTCTGGCTCCGACTTCAAACTGCCAGTTTGTGTTCAGTCAAACAGTTGCTGATGAGCTGCGATACGACAAACTGTGGAGCGTTTGTCGAGCAGAAAAGGGAGAGGTGTTCTTTTACAGATCAGTCTCTCGTTTCCAACCAGAACCTTTCTTTAGATCATGGTGAGGTCTGTTTGGAGGTGAAGGGGATTAGAGCTAATCTGATGATCTTTTGGGATGAAATCCAAAGTCAAAATCCTAATGATTCTTGTGGATTTAATCCTTTTTTTTACTACTGGAGGGATCCCCAAATAATCCAGACGTAAATTAAAGGCCGAGCATTCCTTAAATCTCATCTGATGCTGAGAGATGATGGAGTTGAAGCTCGAATATAACAGTCTCATGTGATGTTGTGATACCATGTGTGATCTGTAGCACTCAGAGAAAGTGTTGGGAATGACTCTCAGCTACTACCACACCAACGTTCAGCTCAGTGTCTGTAAAACTGACAGTTTGTCTCACAGAGACAGAGGTGATTCATAAAATCTGCAATGTAAACGAAATAAAACCTGTTTTCTGAACCATCACAGCTAAACTCTGACCTGAGAGGAGAGAAATTTAATCATCTAAGAATCCAGTTCAGCAGAACTCTGACCCGGGTTCTGCCGAGACTCAGATAGGCTCCTGAAAACTGGAACCACTCACTGAGAAAGAGAACATAAAGTAAATTATTTACTGCTTTCTTTTAACAAATTTAACATTAAAAAATAAAATAAAAGCTTTTAGTTTTTGCATTTAGAAAAAGGTTTTGTTTCCACTTTTCTTTTTTCTTATTTCACATATAAATAATAAAAACTATAAAGCTTCTGAAGTTATACATCATTTTAGATTAATCGGGATATTTTTTTAGTTATTTTAAGATTAAAATTGAAATTGAAATTGAAATAAAAAATAACATTTTAATTTTAAATATTTATAAATGTAATTTTATTTCAAATAATTTTAGATTTTATAGATATATTTCAGACAGGAGGAGTTTCTGTTTTAACGTCTTTTTGTTCAGTTGGACATTCGCAGTTGAAGGACATGAGGACAGGTGGACTCTGAGTTTTTGTCCCTCTGCCTGTTAGTCTCCTCCCGCCTCTGCTGCCCTGTGCCGATTAAACAAACACACAGATCAGACGACCCTGTGTTGGAGTCCTGCTCCGTGTCAAACTTCATGTCCACTAAACACAGGACCATTTGAAGGAGCAGCATATGTACGCTCATCTGCTGAGGACTGATTTTTAAACTCAGCGGCCATCTGTCCGGCTCATCTCTGAGGTTCTCTTGGCTCTCGAGGCCACAGCCGGTGGAGTGTGGAGGGCCAGGGAGACGGCCTTTTCCTCCACGCTCTTAAACAAAGAGTCCCTGAAGAAAAGAAAAGGACAAGAAGTCGCCCAATCAGTCCCTCTGAGAGCAGAAGAAAGGGTCAACAAACTCTGGAAGAGCCCGAGTTTAAAGATGCAAGAAGACGTTCCAGGGACATTTGGATAAATACAGGCAGGATTTCACATTTTCAACGAGGGAAATAACTGAAACTTTATTAAATTATCTGTAATGTTTGTGACAACAAGAAGAGCTTCTGAAGGAAGCAGCACAAACCAAACACCTAAACTCTTCAAATATCAGCCAACACAGACGGACAACATGAGTCAGGTTTTCAAGAAAATCATCTTTAAAACATATTTAGACAGATAGGACACAAACTGAAACTAACTGTGACAGTTTTACAGAAATACAGCAGAACTTTCTTAAATGCATAAAGATTAGCTTCAGTTTTAGCCCTAATACTGGATCTGTTCTTGGTTTGGTTTTTGGACTGGGTTTGGTCTTGGTTTTGGTACTGGTTTAGTTTTTTGGACTGGGTTTGGTCTTGGTCTTGTCAGGGAGGCAGTGTTTGAACTTTGTCATGGTTTTGGTACTGGGTTGGTTAGTTTATTGGGCTGATATTGGTTTTGTGAAAGACTTTTAGTTTGTAGTTGGTTTTTGGACAGACCTTGCTCCTGGATTTGGTCTTAGTTCTTGGAGGAATTGGTCTTGATTCCAGCCTGTCTGTCTTTTCAGAACAAACAGGATGCAGTTGCTTTGGTTTGGGGTTGTTGGGTTTCTGCTGCTTTCATTTAGTTTTTGATTAACTTGTTTTCTTATTTCTGCTGGACTCTCTAAGCCCCCCACTCCCCCTGTTGGAAAAAGAGATGCCATAATGAGGCTGAAAGAGCTGGGAGGAGCTGTGGAGGAGCAACAACTGTCGTCCGACGTGACATGAAACCATCATCGAGGCTTTAGCGCCGCCGCCGCTCGCTGTCGATAACCTGCAGGAGCATTCACTCACCTCGGCACAGGAAGTGATCAGCACAAGCTTTTCCTGCTAATTGAGGGGAAATAAAGGGTTAGGCGCCCCCGGCCGCAGCCCTACAAATAACAGAGGCGTTTAAAGAATAAGAGGTGGACGGGGCCCGACAGTGGGGGCCCCTTTGTGGCAGCACAACACCAAGAAGATCAGCAACCAGGAGGGGGGAGAAGGAGGAGCCTGCTGGACTAATCCAAAAGGAACAAAGTGGGATTATCAGGTTCCCAGCGGCATGGGGCTATTCCTCCCATAACGTCATTAGTCGGCATTAAAGCTCGCTGCTTTTCTGTCCCTTCAGAGGAGAGAAAAGCTGAGCGGGCCTGCAGGAGATTAGCTGACTACAAGGTCTAATTGACAAACCGGGACGGCTGGTTGCCGATGCAGTGATGTTATCCCCGCCGGCACTTTGAGCACCGAACAAGAGAGGCACAAAAAGGATTAGTAACGCTGATAGGTGGAGGAGAGTTTAACTTCCTCCTCAGGAGGCTTCTTTAATTCAGATTAAGATGTTGAGGAATGCATTGCAGCTCCAACCTCTGCAGAAATCCCACCTGTCGTCACTCTGACTTCACAACAAAACAGTGGCTTCGCTTTGAGTCGATGTTCTGATCAGAAACTGCCGGTTCTAATCAGAAGTCAAAGAGTAAAATGTGTCAGTGCAGTTTTTCACAATAAAAGACAGAATAAGCAGCCGCTTTTATTTTGTAACATCCACAGAGTAAAGTTTTCTCTGACAGTTGTTTAAACCAGGCCTATTCAACAAGTGGTCCACAGGCCTGATAAGGTCCTTATTAAAGTTTATTTGGACCTAACAAGCTGCCAGAATCTCAAACTGATTTGTCTGATCATAACGCTAAGAGCATACATACATTCCTCAAACACCAAACAAGATCTATGAGACTGATTTATTAAGATCATTGGTTGATGTAGAGTCATATCCAATAATTACTTTCTGTAAGTTTCATTACCATCTGTCCAGTGGTTCAGAAGATATTTTAGTAAACACAGACCGCTGATAACCGCTGCCCCCGACCCTCACACCGCCGTCCGTGACCCTCACGCCGCCGCCCCTGACCCTNATAAATGCTTCTATTTTAATTCAGTTTTGGTCTTCATTGTAACTGTGTTTTGATGCATTGATGATGTTGACCCATTGGCACCAAATGGACGGCACCATATTTGTTGGAAGTTCTGGTTTTAGTCAGGATGGAAGTACTGCAGCTGAAGTTTCTATCAAACCACAGATGATTGAATATGTAGTGACCGCTGTGACAAATACCTGAAGAGTTTGTACTTGGAGCTGAAGGCCTTGGGACAGTGAGGCTGCGAGCAGTGGAAAGGTTTCTCTCCCGTGTGACTCGAGGTGTGAAGCCGGAGCTTCTCCTGTGAGGCGAACAGAGCCCCGCACACCAGACACTCGTTCCCGCTCAGTCTTCCTGCTTCCTGTCCTTCCGTTTCCCTCTCGTTCTCCGTCCGTGGCAGCGGGGCGGCGCTCCGGAACAGCTTGGCGGCAGTGCGTCGTCCCTCTTCCTCCGGTGTCAGTGCGGTAATACAGTGTGAGGCATCGGCGGCAGCAGCTGCCATGGCAGCCCTAGAGTGCCGCGGCCATGAAAGTCCACCTGCGGTTCCCCTGCCTCGCAGGCTCAAAGCGGGAGTCGGTAAAAAAAGGAGGTGACTGGAAGCTCAAAGGAAAGACCAACGATCCAGTGGAAGCATGGAGCTGAGCCAAAATCTGTGGGGACAGGAAAACGACAAGTTATAATCCAGAAACTGAACTTTTACCCTAAAATCACCTTCCGCCGTGCAGGCCAAGGTTTGAAACTACAGTCTGTGCCTGGAGGACATGTTGGGGACGACTCTCAGCTACTACCACACCGACTTTCAGCTCCATATCTGGAAAACTGACCGAGTTCTTTTGTGTTTGCTAGAGTCAGTAAGCTGTGGCGGCCATCTTGAATCAGCTGTAGATGTACATATTCAAGGATCACTTCCTGAAGGTTTCATTAAAATCTGCCTAGTTCAGGAGATATTTTGCTAACAGACAAACAGGAATGCCAAAGTTTTAAACCGAGAACGATCCATTCCCCAGGATGTGTGATGGATGACTCTCAGCTACTACCAGGTCAACCTTTAGCTCGGTATCTGTGAAATTGACCGAGTTGAAGCTGCTTTTGTGTTTGCTCGGCTCAGCTAGCTGTGGCGGCCATCTTGAATCAAGTTGTAGATATACAGCCAATGATTAATTTGATCGTTTCATTAAAGTCCATCCGGTGGTTTAAGAGACGTTTAGCTGAAAAGACAAACAAAGACAGGCTGTCGCTCGTCTCTAACGGTGACGGGCGATAAATGAGGCGCAAATTCAAGGTTTCTGTAGTCTTGACATGTATGAAAAGACTTTCCAGACTTTCCCATTTTGTTTCCTAAAACATCTGGCCGCTGTGTAAATTTACAGTACAGGTTGGTCAGAAACTGAAAACGAACACATAAATCAGGAAACTTCAGACGGGAAACGTTAACTTTACCTCCTGGTCCGAACTCCGTGCGTGTTCGAAGCCCGCCGCTCGTCTCCGTCACGTTCCGTCCTCCTCACCCTGTCCCAACAGCTACGGTTGGCGGCGAGTCGGAAATACTGTTCAGCATCTTTACCGTCCTGAAAAACGAGAGCGAACACAGTTAACGACTCAACGATCTGCAACCGAACGCTCTCATCTCATGAACAGCTGGACAGATTTTAATGAAACTTTCAGGAAGTTCTGGTGACATTTTTACAGATTTTCAGCTGAAACTTGGGGTGGTAGTAGCTGAGACTCACCCGCAGCACAAACTCAAAGCTCCATATTTTATTTATGGTCGATGTTTAGAAATCAGGGCAGCCGGTGGCTGATAGGACACCAAATTTTCCTTCAGCAGAATATAATTATTGTTAACTCACACGAACGATTTGACGTTTGTTTTCACATCAGATGCTTTTCCTGCAGCAACCTGAGCTCGAACCTGCAGCCTCGGGATTACAGGACCGCGGCGCTGACCGCTGAACCACCGCAGCCCAGAATATAACAATTACTGATCAACTTAAACAAACATATATTCCACAACCTTCTGAAGAACTTCTACAGCTAAAACTAATCCACAGAATCTGGCTGTAGCAGCTGCTGCCGCGTCTTTATTGACCTAATTGGTTAATGATTACTTATTATTGCTCATTTTTGGCTAATATCAGCCGATTAAACTCACTCGGCTGATTATTCGGTGTCTCTACTCCGAGTGAAAACAGACTTTAGGTTCCTTATTATTCATATTTTATTTCCATTATTGGCTGTAAAGCTAATAATGATGTTTGTGTCTTTAAATAAATCCCACAGATCGGGTGATGCGTTCCCGGAACACCAAATTACGATGAAAACGAGGCGTTTAACAGCGTCTGGGTAAAGTTTCAGTTAAATGAAGCGATCTGAAAATCCTCTGAGGTCACCAGAGGGAGCTGAACAGAGAAGCTAAAAATAAAAATAAATAAATAAATAAATAAATCATTCTCAGCAAACAGGTCCTGGTTGTGTCTGCAGAAGACAGATCTGCTCACAGAGCCGGCTTTGTGTGTGTTTGTTATGAAACAGGATAAAACTCCTGTAATCCTTGGGAAAACATGGAAAAACACACGACCCCACACACATGCACACACACACACGCACACACACACAAGGCTGGACTACCTGTCAACAAAAGCAGCTCCAGGTCGGAGCCGATTCAAACCTGCAGGAACTCTTCTTGTTTTAAACACGCGTTTCTGAAAAAGTAAATAAACCCCGGTTGGGTGTGCATCCCCCGCCGCCGCCACCCTCCCGAGCCGAACGTAAACGCGCCGCCATCTTTTCCTGACGCTTCTGAAAGACGGCGGCTCTTTGGAATGTGCTCTGAGGGCTTCCACGGAGGATCCTTTGACGGATTCACGCAGGAACACAGGCGCAGACTTGTGCGTCCGCAGGTTGTGGCTGAAGGCGGTCGTCGTCACTTTTTATCGTTTTTGTTCACGTCACGGTCCCTGAAGTCTGAAATTTGGTTTTAATATTCTTCCAGATCTGAAGGAGCAGGAATTTATTTTATTTCCAGACTTTATCTCAAAGTTCAACATCTAAAACTTTAAGCTGCACGGTGACAGAAAAATCAGTAATTCAGATTTTAATGTTGACCATTGTGACCAGCGGCGGTTAAGAGGACGTGACGGCTGAGGCGTCGCGTGGTGGTCGTCCCCCAGCGGGGGGGACGGGGGACAGGGACACTCGTCCCATTGACCACCCTCAGGAAGCCCCGCTCTATTGTGGAGGCTACCCACGTCGCACATTCCTGCCCCGAACCATGCCGTGTCGCCCCGCTCTGCCTCTCTCTCTCTCCCCGAAAACAAAAACTGAAAACTGAAGCTCCAACAAACAGACAGAAGACAACAAGTTTGCAGAAATAAACCTTAAAAAAGAAAGAAAACTTCAAAAAGCTGCAGCTTCACTCCTGGACTACGACCGTCTGACTTCTGCTGCTGTTTGAGACGATCATAAATCCAAACCTTCAGCTCATCCAGGAAACAGCAGCTGGGACTTTTTCAAACTTTTATACCTTTTAAAATATTTAACTTCATTTACAATTATTTTACCCCATAGAAATACACGGACAGCTCCTTTAAAAACATTCATCTCTTTGAAATCTTCTGCAGATTACTGCCTCTGTTTCTGTTTTCTTCTGCTACTTTTAGCTACATACTGCTACTTTTAGCTATCCTTCCGCTACTTTTAGCTACATACTGCTACTTTTAGCTACATACTGCTACTTTTAGCTACATACTGCTACTTTTAACTAGCCGTTTGCTACTTTCAACAACATACTGCCATTTTTACATAGCCCTTTGCTGCTTTTAGCTATAGATTGCTAGTTTTAGCTAGCCTTTTGCTACTTTTGCTCCCTCCGGGTCGAGGGTGAGTCTCTGGGAGTCTTGTTCCTGAGTGATGTTACGATGGAGCAGAGACGGATCCACGGTTCGGAGCCGTAATAAGAACGTTGCTTCGGTCGGTCGTGGTGAAGAAAGAGTCGAGTCTGGATTTCCTCCATCTATGTTCCAACCCTCACCTGTGGTCATGAGGTTTGGATCAGGACCAAAAGAACGAGATCCTGGATTCTGGATCCTCGAGGGATTCTGCATCCTCTCTGGAGCCCTTATTGCCTTATTTTAGTTTTCTTTTGCTTCTTTTAACTGTCAGCCAGCTTTTAGCTCTTTTTAAGCCTTCTGATGCTCAGCAGACGGATTAATCAGTCGTGTTTGTTTATATTTATAAATAGAAAAGCAGGAAGTTGAAGATGCAGCTCTCTGTTGCCAACTATTTATTTATGAACGGCTCGTCTATATTTAGATTTTTTTTTTTTTAAATTTTGACAGATCCGCTGTGCGAGTTGCTCTATATGTTGTTTATTTCAGTTAAACTATTATATTTTTGTTAAATAGAACAGAAATAAAAATATCAGCCATTTCTAACGAAAGGTCAGAAAGAAAAAAACAGAATCTAAAGTCCTTTCAGCTTTTGTTCTGCTTGTTTAAACTTCAGCGTTTGTTTACAAAAAGCAGTTTTTCTAGTTTTACTGAAACGTCATGGGTTAAATAATCAACTCAGTTTAAAAAAAAAAAGATCAGTTAATGATGAAAAAGCTGTGGTTTGTAATAAAAAACAGTTACATTCTTTGGTTTTTTTCTGAACTACAAAAGGTGACAGAACAACAGCCGAACTCCTGCAGGTTGGAGCTTCACTCCAAAATGGCAGAAACCGCCGCCGCGAACACGGAGCGGCACGTTCGCGCCCGAGCCTCCTGCTTACTTCCTCTAACCAGAGACGCTGAAAGCAGAAACGAACCGCCACTTTCCAACCGCCGGGGTGTCTTTGGTTTCTGTCCGGGATGAAAGAGCTTCCACATTCCTTTTCCTGCGGGGTCAGAGGTCAGCCTCTGCGCCGCATGCTGAGTGACTGCCGTTAACCCCTTCGCCGAGCTGCGAGCCGAAGCTACGAGCTGAAGCTACGAGCTGAAGCTCCGGCTCGCGGCGCCAGGGTCCTGGACCGGCCCGGACCTGGACACCCGAACTAAATATAGAAAAAGTGGAGCTGAGCGAGCGGAGCTTAGGTGACAGGAGGCGCGCTGGTGAGGAAGAGGAGGAGCGGGAGGGGCGAAGGGCCCGGCTGAAAATTAGGAAATAATTATTGGTGACCAGAGAAAGGTCGCGCTGGTTTTACGAGGTGTTTGAAGCAGAAAACATGCTCCGAGTTAAAATTCCTTCAGCCACATGTGGAGACTTTAAACTCAAATAAAACACCGAACAGAATCTGATTCCAAAATGGCCGCCGCAGCTAATCAAACTTAGCTGAGACTGATGCTTTGAGCGCCGAAACGTCGACCTGTCTGTTAGCAAAATAACTCACAAAGCATCGGGCGGATTTTTAAAGACCGTTTCAGGAAAATAACCTCCGGATGTTCGTCCACGACTCGCCCGCTTTTGTAGCCGACCCAATTCAAGATGGCCGCCACAGCTAGTCGACATCGTTAGCATCAGATTAGCATTCATTTCAAACAGAGGTGATTTCAGCGGAAAACTCTGGTAGTTTTTATCGGTGTTTTCAGTCAGTTTTGAAGCTTTCTGTCTGCGAGACGCCGGGAAAAAAAGACGATAATAAATAAAACTTAAAGTTTTTAGCTCAGTTTAAGCAGCTTAAAAGTTTATAAACGTGAAATCGAGGCGGCTGAAGGTGAAAACTTCGGTCAGAGGAGGAAAACGAAGAACAGGAGGGAAAAG
>NC_051437.1:27987688-27998914 GCF_001649575.2 Kryptolebias marmoratus
GGGGTCTCTGAGTTAGTCAAGTGACTCCAGACGGGGAGAAGGACGGAGACGGGGGGCGGGGCAGGGCGGGGGTGAAAGGTCACGCTTTACTAACCACATTGACCTGGACGAGAAGCAAAGGAAGCTTCGGGTTAGTGAGGGCGCCGCGGCTACCGTCGGCTGAATACTGCTGCAACAAACAGGAGGAAACTGAAAATGTGTTGGTTTTTTTTCCTGTTTTCTACAAACCGACAGCTGCACCGCTTCCAGTTAAATCAACTTTTTATTAAATAAATCGTTAAAACTGCATCCGGTTCATTTTTAATAAGCTCTCAGCTCCATAAGGCTAAAAAAAAAAAAAAAATATTTAGGATCAGAGATCTAACATGTAGAAAACAGCGACACCTAGTGGTGAAGTTGCAGACTGCAGCCGAGTGAACCCATGACTCTGTACGCCATAAAATGAACGGTTCACCTTTTTAATTTTAATTATTTTCCACAAATATTTCATCTGTTCAAAAAGCTGCCCTTAAAACTCGAAGGGGAGATGAAGTTTTGTTCATTTGTTAGTAAAATATCTCATAAATCTGCTGGATTTGAATGATTTTTACATGAAGTACAGGTGCTGGTCATAAAATTAGAATATCATGAAAAAGTAGATTGATTTCAGTAATTCCATTTAAAAAGTGAAACTTGTATATTATANTGCCGCCCCCGACCCTCACACCGTCGCCCCGACCCTCACACTGCTGGCAGGTTTTAAAAATGGCCCACCTGCATGTAAAGTTGAATCACCTTGGTTTAAACTTTACCTCAGTTTTCAAACATTTCAGTCCTGTTTCTTTCTGTTTAATATCTAGAAGTAAAATATGTTTAAATGAGTGTAACTCTAAACAGAAAATCACTTGTGTGGAAATTACAAAACATCCTGCAGAGATTCTGAATCAGGCCACAACACAGCGGCTGATTTGTTCCTGCGTCCACTCCAAACTCTGCGCCTTATGTCCCACTTGAGCCCCCATAATCGTAGGCTGTAATTAAAGGATGATTAAGAGGCTGGAGCTCGATGAATGGGAGCCTAAATAGTCTAAATACCCCATGCTGCTCTGCTGTTGGACGCAGCGTGGAGGACTTAATTGATTCGGGCTAATCAGCGGTCAGAATTAAAACTGTCACAGTTGTCTGGGAGAGGCGAGAGGGGGGAGGGAGGGGGGAAGTGAGAGGAAATGAGGGAGGAGGAGGAGAACAGAAGGTTGAGACGATGAAGTATGAGGAGGAGGAGGAGGATGTGTGTTATTGTGGAGGGAAGAAGCAGCTCGGCAGAAGGCGTCTCGAATCATCCTGCATAAATTAAGAAATACACACACACACACACACACACACACACACTCTGCAACCACATTGGCGGACATTAAAGGAACAGTTTGTCGGACAATTAGGTGATATGAGGACTCATTAGTGCCGAATGTGACGGACAGAGACACGTCTGACTCTGACGTGTCTCTGACTCTTCAGACCTTAAATCTGAGCCTAAAATATTCTGGGATTTATTTTGATCCTAAAATTCATTTCTGACAATAAACTGTAGAAACAGAAAACCTGAAGCTCTTTTAAATATACAGCATTCACCACTTAAGTTTACCCAACTAAATACCAGCATTTCTGATGATGATTGGTGGGCGGAGCCTAATTAAGGCCCTGCAGCTGACCAATCACGGAATTTTGGGGTAATCAGGCTGGAAATATTCAGGGTTAAAAAAAATCTGCAGGAAATTTAAGAGGAACTTTCATTTATTTAAATAATTTAATTTTTTTGTTGAACTCCTGCAGACTTTGTTCTGTTTTAGCTGCTCATATATCAAACCTGCAGCTCCTTCAGGAGACGGCTCTACGAGTTAGAAAAAATAAAATTCCTGTTAAAACACTTTGAGATTTTTTCAAAATCATTGAAATCTACTTCAGCTAATTCTACTTCTGTTTTTAGCAGGACACACTTGTTGTGTTTATGTTTCAGCTTCCAGAAAGCCTCAGTTTTCCTTCTAAAGTTGTGATTTCAAGTCAAACCAGTTGAAATGGCTGTAAATGTGCAGAAGCATTAAAGCAGTTGATTATTTTTTGGACCTAAGTGTGAGTGTTTGTGATTTCCTCTGATGCTCATTTGGACACTTCTTCTTTCCTGTGTGTGTATCACAGTTTTGTGGCTCTGTCAGAAGTGGAGGCGTCGGCTCTGCTTCCACTGCGGCTCTGAAACATGTTGCTGTGACATATTTTACCGCGCCGTCATGCCAAACACACGCAGAAAGACAAGGCGCTCATTGTTTCCATGCAGAGTTGTTTCAGGACGGCTGCTCTCTGGACTCAAAGAAACCTCCAAAGTAAATACTTCGTTTTGGATAAAAATTCAGAAAAACTCAGAAGACGCTAAAACTCAGAGCAAATTTTATTCTTATCATACGAGGTTCATCATAGTTGCAAACAAAACTCATTGCTTTCAGTAAAAAACACAAAAATAGTGTGCTTGTAAAAAAAGAAAAGTGAAATTAAAGGCTCTGTTTGGAAGGCACCCTCCCTTCTTTGTCCAAAAAGCCTTGTTTGCATCTAAGAATAATAAAATGGTGCTTTAATGCTTATGTATTGCCACCGATAACGAATAAGGTTTAATAAATTTTACAGACACCAGGGCTGAATCAACACGTCGCCAAGAAAGAAAGAAAGTGATGCAGACCTTCAGGTGTTATTTTGTCCCGATCACAACCGGATCAATCCTCTTTGATGTTGGTTGTATTGTACTTGGATTATCATGTCAGAACCGCCTAAATCCATCTTTGTTGTCCTGCTCTGCAGCGCCCCGTTGGAGGAGCTTTGTTCCTTCATAAACAGGAGGTTAAAGCTGACGTTTCACCCTCTGTGCTTTAATCCCGTGTCTGTGTGTTAATTAAGTGTGACCACAGCCTGAAACATCATGTTGTTGTATTGTTGTCCTGCTTTTACTTGGCAAATATCCCAGAACCTGTAAGAGTTTTACATCTCCATAAATTAATATAATACACGTGTTTATTTGCTTAAACCTGCTGGTAACTTTGTACAAAGTGGTAGAGATGCTGTGTGTGTGTGTGTGTGTCACAGATGGACGAGCGACTTGATATCCTCCTTAAATCATAAAGAACAAAAAAACGACAGAGTTTGTGTGAGACGTTAACAGGGAGGTTTAACCCTTTCACCTCCTCATGAATGCTGCAGCACCTTCAGGTGGGTGGGGGTGGGGGGAGCACCACCCTCCTCACCCCACCCCACCCCACACCCGGCCGTTGGAAGTGAGAAGCTCTAATTCTGAAATAAATGATCTGGCACTTTACAAAATACACGACAATTACACAGATAATTATACCAAGCCTTCGCACGGAGCTCACAGGTCACACACACACACACACACACACACACACACACACACACACACACACACACACACACACACACACACACACACACACACACACACACCCACACACACGTCCCAGCTGTAGCTCCGACCTGAACTGAGGCCCGGCTGGTTCTACATTAAAGTGCAGAAGATTCGATAATACTCTGAAGGTACTTGTAGAAGTTCAGCTGCCTCGTTTTTAAATGCTTGGGCTGAAAATATACTGCATCAGTTTATGACTTCTGAAGACTGAAAGAAAAAACATTTTCAGCTCTTTACTCATTTTAAAAATAAATTGCACATTTTGTTACATAACAGAGTCAAAGGTCAAAGGTGAGCAGTGCTTGGAGCTGTCAGGTTCTCCTCCTGGTCTGTCTGTGAGGAGTTTACATGATCTCCCTGTGGGTTTCCTCCCACTGACCAGAAACAGGCAGGTTAGGTTCACAGTAACTAAACTGTCCCTGGGTGAGAGTGAGAGGGTGAACGGAGGTTACCCTATGTGTCCCTGTGGGGGACTGGACACCTGTCCAGGTGTCCCTGTGGTGGACGGATGGATGGATGGATGGATGGACGGACGGACGGATGGACGGACGGACGGATGAATAGATGGCNAGGAGGGGGGGAGGAGGAGGAGGAGGGGGAGGGAGAAGGGAGACCCAACTGTCACCAAGAAACAGCTTCAGCGCCCACGCAAAAAACCCCTTTACCTTCCTCCAACTGATTCTGCTCACATTTAATGAACCGAAACGTTCGACTAAACCTGCAGAACAGAAGCTAAACTTAGCAAAACATGAGCTGAAAGCTAAAATGAGGAAAACTAAAAGCTAAACTCAACACAATCACTTCAACTAGCTACAATTTCCAAAACTGTAGCTAAAATGAGCAAAACCCCTAACAGCTAAAAGATGACTTTACAAAAGCAGAGCTAAAATTACCAAACGGTTCTTAAAGCTGTACTTAGCAAACCTTTAGCTGAAAGATAAAATTAGCATAACCATAGCTAAACTTCATAAAATATTAGCTAAAACTCAGCTGGAAGCTAAGATGAGCAAAACTGAAACTGAACTTTGCAAAATCATAACTAGAAGCCAAACTTGTCAAAAATGTAGCTACAATCAGCAAAACCGCAGCTAAAATGAACAAAAAGTTGCTGAAAGCTAAAATCAGCAAAACACTACAGCTGAAATCAGCAAAGTCGTGGCTGAAAACGAAACTTAGCAAAAATGTGGGTGAAACATGTAAAACCTAAGAGGAGCTCCTGCACAGGTTTCAAAAACAGCTGCAGAATTTACAGAAACTGAACCAAAACGAGTTAGAGACAAGTTGGAGACGAGTTGGAGACAAGCTTAAGACGAGTTAGAGACAAGTTGGAGACGAGTTGGAGACAAGTTGGAGACGAGTCTAACGACAGAACCGCCTAAAACTCTTCAGCTCAAGCAGGAACCGGAAAACTCCCCGCCATCGCTTCGAGACGTTCCAGGGACTCCCCGGAGAACGCCGTTCGAGTCGCCAACAGTCCCGGGGGCGTTTCGGGGGGCGGGATCAGTCTCGGCTATTAAGCATCTGAGCTGTCGCCCATTCTGTGTCGGCTGATATTGGTTAGCTGTGGCAGCCATCTTGAATCGGGCTAACTCTAAGTCTCTAAGTAGTGGCAGAAGGAGATTCAATGACGACTTTCTGAGAGTTTCAGTAAAGTCTGCTCAGTGCTTCTTGAGGTATTTTGCTAACAGACACAGACACACACACACAATAAGTCTCTGACACAGAAGAGAATGTTGATGTCCTCAGCTGAGGTGTTTTTGGTTCATCTTGTAAAACCCCAGAAGCATAAATTTAGTCACGAGACGTTTACTGTTTGAACTTTAACTGGTGTGTGTGTGTGTGTGTGTGTGTGTGTGTGTGAGCCGGTGAGGGGGACTCCGGGGTCAGTCGGGTCGTTGAAGCCGACACCGAGCCCGCCCTGCTTATCTGATGCTGGCAGCGTGTGTGTGTGTGTGTGTGTCACACACTCAGTCTTTCCTCGATCGGACCCAAGCCGAGTCCTTCATCAGGACAGATGTGATTCTTACTCTATCACTCAAACAGCTCGGTCACTTCTCTCTCTCCTCTCCTGCAGATTCGCCGCGGGTCACATGACCCGGAGCAGGAGTCACCATGAAACGACGGGCGATCATGTAACTGCTCGTCTAAAAGTGGGCGTTTCATAAACATCCCACGAACCACCAGACAGATTTTTATCAGCTTCTCAGAAAGCGACCCCTGGATGAACATCTACAACGGCTGAAGTCGGTCTGATTCAAGATGGCCGCCACAGCTAATCGCCCTCAGCGAACACAACAGCGTCTAAAAGTCACTGAGCTGAAACTAGCTGAGAGTCGTCCTCGTCACGTCTTAAAAGATCAGCCAGGATCTTCGATTAATGAGGATCTGCCTGCCTGTCTGTCAAAGGTCAAAGGTCACAGATCAGCCCATGCTCTGACGCTGGACACCTCTTAGGTCAAGGGTGATCACCATTGAGTTCAAGGTCAACATCACAGCAGACCTTGTGCTCTAACTCTCCAACAGTCTGATGTAGGAATGTCAAACTGCACAGCTGGACACCTCATGGGTCAGGGGGTGATCACTGTTGATTTCAAGGCTCGTGGGGTCAAAGGTCAAAGGTGACCCCTTTGTTAAAACCTTGTCTTCATCCCCCCCCCCTCCTCCTCCTGCTGCTGACACCAATCATCTCTGCTGCTGCAGCTGAACTCCGGTCAACGCAAACCGCCTCCCAGCCCATCGCCAACCATCATCATCATCGTCGTCTTCATCTGAGATGTGACGGGGTTCCTCCTGAGCTTCGGCCACATCTGGACCACGCTCCTCCTCCTCCTCCGAGAACCTTCTCCTCCCGTTTCTTCTCTCTCAGCACTAATTATCTGAGAAAACATTCGGGTCCGGAGGAGCGAGGCGGGATTGCTCCGGCCGACCGCCTACCGCCATCAACACCTCCGCTCGGGCATTTCCTGAAAGACGATCGCCTCGGCGTGCGTCCATGACACGCAGCCCGGGCATTTCTGCTTCTTTGTATCATTAAAACGACCTTCTTACCACCTTAAAATAAATTCAAAATAAAAATTAAAAGGAAATCTTGTTCAGAAAGTTTGTAAAGCAGGCGGTTTGCAAATCACCCGCCGCCGTTTCAGCTACCACCACCCCAAAGTTTGGATTAACACATCTACAACTGACTGAGCTGCAGCTTGATTAGCTGTGGCGGCCATTTTATGTCGAGGTACCTTCTGGCAGTTTTATTTAAATCTGTCCTGTGGTTCGAAGAACAGAACCCTGTTCCTGCAGAGGAACACAGAGGAGGTTCGGTTCTGTTCTGCAGCTGACACAGAGGGGGGGGGGTCCCGAATCCGCTCAGGGTCACCTCCTGGGTCTAGGGTGATCACCACTGATTTCAATCTGAGCCGGTGCTCTAACTCTCCAACAGTCTGATGAAAAGAATGTCAAACTGCACAGCTGGACACCTCATGGGTCAGGGGGTGATCACTGTTGATGTCAAGGCATATGGGGTCAAAGGTCAAAGGTCACTTCTCTGTTAAAACCTGGTCTCTGCTCCTACAGGGCTAGGGTTAGGGTCTCCTCAGGGTTGAAGAGATTAGGGCCTTTTGGGCCAGGGCTAGGGTCTAAGCAGGGTGTGAGGGGTTACGGCCTTTTGGCCAAGGGCTAGGGTTAGGGTCTCCTCAGGATTNTGGATGGATGGATGGATGGATGGATGGATGGATGGATGGATGGATGGATGGATGGATGGATGGACGGATGGATGGATGGACGGATGGATGGGCGGATGGGCGGATGGACAGATGGATGGATGGATGGATGGATGGATGGATGGATGGATGGATGGATGGATGGACGGATGGACGGATGGATGGATGTTTTTCCATTTAATCTAGAAAATAAATGTCTCCTTTAAAAATGGACAGTTTGAAATGTCCTTCATGTTTTCAGATAAATATCAGTTAAATTTATAGCAGACAGACATGATTAATATCCAACATTTCAAATTAAAAGCACTGGTTGTTGTTAAATGTTTCTGTTTCTTCTGTTTGCTGCTCAGCACAAAGTTTACAGTGAAGTGTCCCACAGGACAGAGGACGGGTCCCACTGGGATGAATCTGGTTTATAAATAATATCTGTTGTATTCTGATAAATCCATGCTCCTGACTGCAGCTGCTGGTATGATAAATCTGAACATTTTAATCATTTACCTGCAGGCTCAGCTGCTTCTTTGTTTGTTTACTCTGTTTTTTGTGAGGGGTGGGGGTGGGGGGGTTAGTTTCACTAATGATGACCCTCGGGTCGTTGGTTAACTAGTTCCCTGCAGACTCTAAACACAGTTAATACACACCTTCAGGGACAAACTGAGGAGTGTGTGATGCACGTCAGGTCTGCATGTGTGGACATGATCGCTCATTTGTAGCACTTAACCTCTTCACCTCTCCGTTTAGCTCCGTTCAGAAATCCTCTGATGTTTCATGAAATCACAAACATCACAGTTAATTTAACAACTTCTGTCTGATTCTGTTTTCAAGCTTTGATTAAAGTCAAACATGCTGCTGCCAGAAGGTGTGCAGCGGGCAATCATGTAACTGTCTGTGTGTGTTTGTCTGTTAGCAACCAGTAGACCTACAGCTGCAGTCATCCTGATTTAAGATGGCCGCCACAGCTAATTGACCTTAGCTGAACTCAGTGTGTTTTACAGATAAAGAGCTAAAACCTGGTGTGGTAGTAACTGAGACTCATCCCAGCGCAAAGTTTGAGTGCTAACAGGTCAGACCAGATGTTGGCGGGCGATATGCATTCCAGCTGCTTTCAGCTGCTTTCAGCTGCTTTCAGCTCGGTTTCAGCTGCTTTCAGCTGCTTTCAGCTCGGTTTCAGCTGCTTTCAGCTCGGTTTCAGAGAGCTTCGGCTCTCACACTGAGTTTCCTCAGGAAAGGCTCCTTTCTCTCATTATCAGTCAACCTGTGCGCAGCGGATTGTTGTTGTTCTTAGACACCTGCTCGTGTTTTCCTTCTTCTCTGGCAGAAAATATGTTGGAACTGTCGTAAAATTTCAGCTCCTTCTTTTACTGAAATGAAAACGCTGAAGTCAGCAGAAAGTGACAGTCGGATCTGTGGGTGTTTCTGCCAACGGTCTCCTGTCGACCATCTGTACCTGCAGCTTGGCTTCCATCATTAACCCAACCACAGACACGTCAGCAGGGACCGAGCGGCAGCAGCTGCTACAGCTCACATGCATGCACACGTAATTAAGTCAGGAGATACTTTGCTCTAATCAACACAAGTTTACTGTACATTCTCAGAAACCAACCTTGGAAAGAGATTTGTTGCCATGGTAACAATCATTAAAGGTGTAGCATCTTTAGTTTATCGTTAAACACCTTTATTTATTGACTAAATATTCTCTTGAGAGTCAGTTTTTTCTCCAAACAAGTCAGTTCTGCTGATTTGGCTGCTCTAAACTGAACCAAAGTAAAACGACTGCGTTTAAACTGGACTTCATTTATTCATAACAAGTTGGACTGAAGTCGATTTAAATTCTGTTTGTTGGGACAGAAGTTTCACTTCAAACAGTAAAACTGGTCCCGTCGTTCCTTCACACTAACAGCTGTCTGGCTGGTTTTAATGAAGATTGTGGGAAAATATTTTGCATTTTTTGTGAATTCTTCTGCATCAGTTACACACTTAATGAACCTGTTGAGACAAAACCTGACAAATGTAAGAATTTCTGCTTTTTTTGTTTGTTTTTGTAATTTTCTTAAAACTCAGCTGTTTCAGGTTGAGCTAATGTAAAATTAAAATGGAAGCACACAAACTTTTTAATTTTAGCTGAAAGTTTATTAACTGCTTTTAACATATATAAAAAAAACATTTCTAATATTCACAAGGCTGTGAGATGGAAATGAGAATTATTTTAAGACAGATTTTAATGAGATCTAAAGTTCATACGGCACCAAGATGTGGTGAAAATGAGTGAGGAGTGACTCAGTTTCCTCTTTTCTTTCTTCACCTCGGAGCTCTTAATCCTCTAAACGTTCAGCTTTTTAAAGACTTCCTGAAACACTCAGGTGTTCAGAGGTGTGTGTGTGTGTGTGTGTGTGATGTAACACACCCGTCAGCCTGACAGCTCTGTAACTCTATATCCTGTTTGATCGACCAGTTTTCAGTCACACTAACGCTGATTGAACCCAACCGGAGAGCCTGAGTCGAGTCTAACCTTCCATGAAGGATTGCTTATCACCCGCCACCTTGCACCAAAGATTTTTAAATAAAAATGTCATATGATCTAAGATTACATGTTGGGAATGACTCTCAGCGACTACCACCATGTTTTAGCTCAGTTTTGTTAGACTGACTGAGTCGCAGCCGACTGGCTGTGTTGGCCATCTTGAATCAGGTTGTCTAACAATTAAATCCATCCTCTGGTTCAGGACATTCTGCTGACAGACAGGAAATTACATTATTGCCCAGTAAATGTGGCAAAGAGCTTCTCTGAGACAAATTAAATACGATTTCTTTTATTGACTGTTGGTGAAAACATGTTCTTCCTTGGGGTTGGACGACTTTCCTCCGTGTCCTTCAGAATCTCTGGCTCTGCTTCAACTTTTCAGGATTAAATTTAAACTTTGTGGATGAAACGTGGGTTCAGATCAGCCTGCTATTAAAATTCTTCAGCTGTGTGATTGACAGGTCTATCAAAGAAAGTCCCACCCTGGTTCAGTGGGATCTGGTTTCACGTTGATACTGCTGGGTCGGGTCCAGAACAAACGAGGCGTGTGCTGTCAGTGTTTACATACCACACATGTTGGTGATTGGCAGTTGGCTGGCAGCTTCCTCTGTGGGACGATGACACACGCAACAGCTGTAACTTTAAACACGGCTGCACATTGAGCTGCGTTTGAAAGCTGCAAAGAGAGAAAAGGGTTCTGTTATGGTCTCATTACGTCACATTAATCCGGTTTATTGTCAGAAGTGTTACAGCTGCTGCCTTCCATTGTTTTCTGTCTCAGCTTCCATAAAACAACCTATAAAATCAGAAAGGTCTCTGTTGTTTTGTACGCATCTCAGCACAGTTTCCATGAGAACCTTCCTGATGTACAGTAAATCAGACAAACCAGTTTATGAGCATCACTTATTTCTGTGGTACTCAAAGTAGGAGGGGGGGGGGGGTAACAATTACATACAGGACTAATGTTTACAGGTTTACACTTGAACTTGTGATGGATCCGACTGGACGTCACTGGAGAGAGTGGATCAACATGACCGGTGCCCACAGGGGTCATTCACAGGGTTCACATACCCACAGGGGTCATGCACCCACAGGGGTCACGTACCCACAGTGGTCACATACCCACAGGGGTCATGCACCCACAGGGGTCACGTACCCACAGGGGTCACATACCCACAGGGGTCAAGCACCCACAGTGGTCATTCACAGGGGTCACATACCCACAGGGGTCATGCACCCACAGGGGTCACGTACCCACAGGGGTCACATACCCACAGGGGTCATGCACCCACAGGGGTCATGTACCCACAGGGGTCACATACCCACAGGGGTCGAGCACCCACAGTGGTCATTCACAGGGGTCACATACCAACAGGGGTCATGCACCCACAGGGGTCACGTACCCACAGGTGTCACATACCCACAGGGGTCGAGCACCCACAGGGGTCATTCACAGGGGTCACATACCCACAGGGGTCATGCACCGACAGGGGTCACGTACCCACAGGTGTCACATACCCACAGGGGTCATGCACCCACAGGGGTCACGT
>NC_051437.1:28001899-28006848 GCF_001649575.2 Kryptolebias marmoratus
GTCACCCTCAGGGGTCATGTACCCACAAGGTTCACGTACCCGCATAGGTCATGTACCCACAGGGGTCACGTACCCACATAGGTCATGTACCCACAGGGGTCACGTACCCACAGGGGTCACGTACCCACAGGGGTCATGTACCCACAGGGGTCATTCACAGGCACGACTGAGGAGTTTTATCTCTTCATGGGAAGAAAACAGACCGTCACTTTAAATCAGGGTCATACTGTCAGTTTTTTTCAGTCAGAGTTGTTACAGATCTGAGTGGGACATTCAGGGTACGGGTGCCGGTTTACTCCCACATCTGTTTACTTACAACATGAGTCGGATAAATAAGATGTCCTGTCTGTGAATTATTAGAGATAAAAATAAGACCTGTTTGTGTCTGAAAGCTGACTGGATGAAGTTTAATAAAATTAATATTACGGGTTAAAACACTACACTGCAGTCATATGAGCCTAATAAGAAATGTGATTATTATCACAAAACCAAAAACTCCCTCAGTGAAAACTTAAACCTGAAGCCACAAAGTCAGTGAAATGAAACGAGCCCTCAGTGATGAAGGAGCTCAACGTTTCTGACAAACGTCTTTGATTCTCTCAGTCAGTCCACATTAACACGAGGACGCTCCTCAGGAGGAAACAGGATTAGATGTCCCTGATTTAAGGCCACGCCTCCTCGTCATCACGTCTGTCCAGGTCACACACCTTCTGACCCACTCTCCACCTCGCCTGCACGTCGTCTGTCAGTGGTTTGTGTTTGATAAAAAATGTCTGAAGTGGAGCAAAGACATTTGTTTGACTTTTTCACACCTCCTCACATTTTTATGCAGCTGGACAGAAATTTGTTATTTGGGCCAACGTTCTTACAGAACCTGGACTTTATGAGCAGAAGAAAGTGATAAAAATGTTCCA
The DNA here is from genome assembly GCF_001649575.2 of Kryptolebias marmoratus. NCBI lineage: Eukaryota > Metazoa > Chordata > Actinopteri > Cyprinodontiformes > Rivulidae > Kryptolebias > Kryptolebias marmoratus. The sequence continues at coordinate 28,002,814 of NC_051437.1, forward strand.
GCTTTCTGGAACAACATCCTGAAGGTTTGAATGTTGCATCAGGACAGACAGCGGTGGCCCTCAGACGTTTAGGGGATTAAAGCTTCTTATAAACTGCTAGAAGCTGCCATGAGGAAGCACGAAATATGTGCAGCGTTTGTCCCGTCGTCTCCTCCGTCCTCCCTGCCAGGCTCAGGGTGCAGGTGTGTTCTCAGGTTCTGTAATTCCCTGACTCAGTGACTCACATGTTTTCCCACACGTGTTGCTTCCAACACGGCCACATTCATCACAGCAGCCACTCACGATGCTATCACTGCCACTCAGGCATGCTGATGGGATCAGAGACTATTTGTGTCAGATGAGTTTTTAATAGATGTTTAAAAGAGTAATTTATGGCTGCTTGTCACAACCAGTTTACAAAGTCAGAAGCCAAAAGCTCTCCTCCCTTCTTCTGAAAAAGAAAATGCCTTCTGCTGCTTTCATAGACTCATCTGGCTGCTAAAATACCTGTTATTATCCTGACAGCTATGAAGACCTACAACCCAGTTCCTCTTTGCTCACACATATCGGGTAATTTCCACGAGTCCAGCTGTCAGAAGAGGAGGAAAGGAAACATCCCACCGAGGTGTACGCCGTCTCTGAATTTACTACCAAACCTGTCCTGTTTGCTGCAGTGTGTCATTATTTCCACATTTCCTCCCTGCAGGGGCTGAGCTGCACTTGGAACAACAGAATAAAAGTTAAAACAAGAGACGCTTGCAAATCACACATTTAATGCAAAGTTAGGAGTCAGGATGCGTTTATTCTGTTCAAACATTTAATCAAACTGTGGATGTTTGTTTTTATGAGTATCTTCTAAAATACCCTGAAAATGCAAAGTTTAAAGATTGTTTAAATGAAAGTAGGAACAATTTGTTGAAGTTTATCGTAAAAAAAATGCTAAATTTAAAGTTTGGAAATTTGACTCTTCTTTCCTGTTTGTTTTGCTCTGTTAAGCTCTCTGTTTCAAAAAGGCTGCAAATAAAGTTTAGTTGCGTTTAATGTCAGGGGCGTCTAAATTTATAATTCTTACAGCAGCACAAAGAAGTAAAACACCTGAGGTGTCAAAAAATAACGAACTATAAAAGCAGAATCTACCAAAGTGGAAACAGCAAATCCATCTTTGCTGCTTCCAGCCAGCAGCCAGGTGAGCTGACTGAAAGCACTGAACACGGTGGTGGAGGGTTGATGGTCTGGGCTGGTTTGTTGTTAAAGCTTAAATCAGTCGATTGCTTTCTTAAGAACATAGTCTGAGTCATTTAATTTTAGTCTGTTTTATCGTCATTCTGTCTTGACTAATCCGGAGGATGAGACGAATTCCAGCAGACGTGCAATTTCCTCGACTTACAGCTCCGTGTCAGCAATAAATCTTAGTGTGGAGTTCTCTGTGGGGGGGTGGGAGGAAGAGGTGGGAAAGAGGAGGAGGGGTCCGTCCTTATCTGATGTAGACTACTTCAGGAGGACACCTGTGGTATCCAGGTCGATAGATTACCACCTAAGTAGCTGTGAACCCCCCCTTCAGGTCAGTGCTGGAGGTGGGCAGATGTGTCAGACAGCTGCAGGCAGGAAGTCAGGATGACAGGCCGGAACGTCCCCGTTTTTATGGAGAAGTGAGATTTAACAAGGGAGAGCAGACGGCAAAAGCATCGAAGCTGAAAAGTAAGAATGATGACACAGAAAGACAGGAAGTCCAAACGTTTATTGAGCGTTAATGAGACGGGTCCACTTCTGTCCTGTCCATCATCTCACTCATCGTTCTTCTCAGGGAAAAGAGACAAAAAAAGGTAAAAAACAGAAAGGTTTTAGGGAAAGAAGTTGATTTCAGTCAGCAGCAAAAATAATTCAATAAAACATGTTTTAAGTATTTAAATCTGAACAGTTAATGTTTTATTTACAGATATATCTGCTGTAAAAATATATTTCAGTGAAAAGATTCAGTGAAGCTGCAGAACAACTTGGACCAGTTTATTTAAAATTTTGTTTTATGAAACATTCTTTAACTGTTTTAATCTAATTTAAAATGTTTCAGTTTCCTTCATCATATAGACTGTTTAAACCAGCTCATTAGATTTAATCTATTAACCCTTACATCACTTCTGCCAACAAGGCCCAGGGACCGAGGGGTTAAACTTTAATGGTTCCTCAGCTACGCTAGGTTAACTGGCTCCAAATAAAGTGGAAACAAGGGGTCAAAGGTCATTTCTGTCAAAGGTAGTGAAGTTTAATAACTGTATTCTTTAAAAACAGTCTGTTCATATTTAGAGTTAAAGATTATTTCTGATCCAGAAGCAGAAAATAAAAACGTGTCGATCAGTTGCTGATGGGTGTCGTAGTTTTGGAATAATCGCATCACAAACATGTTTCTCTTTCTGTTTCTTTGCAGACAGTCCGGACGTACCTGTCGGCTCAGCACAGGTGAGCACGTTGGAGCACAAAGAGCCAAGATGGCGGGCGGCGAACAGGGAGGCGTTTAGCTGCTAATTGTCTTCACTGGGGAGCTGTTATCGTCCCAGTTAAAACCTGTAAAGACCTCCACGCCTGGGGGGTGGAAACTTACACTGCTACAGGAAGAGCCCAAGGGCATGGGGTTGGGGGGGGCATCACCTGGACACACACACACACACGGTGCTGCAGAAATGAGAGGAAATGTTCCTCAGCAACACACACATCTGCAGACAAAGGGGGTGTCCATCACCGTGACACACACACCTGAGCAGCCCCCTCCTCGTGAAACCTGCCAACACCTGAGACGTGGAATAAACATCCTGAGTCCGTTCTGCAGCTAAAATCTGACCAACAAGGAGGAACAGAAGAGATTTAATCTGAGGAAAAAAGAATCTTTTTATCAGTTCAGCTCTGCTCTGATTGGTTCCTTTTCCTGCTGGTATTGAGCCAACGCTGTTGAACACAGACATTTAGATATTTAACAGCACTCTGTAAACTTTAACAAACTCAGATTATCTGCTGTTTGAACCTTTTATCCACAGAAGAAAACCTGAGATCCTTAAAAACATTTTCCCAAAGGATTTCTGAAGCTCTTATTGGTGGATCTGTGGACAGGACCACTTTGTGCTTTAGAAACCACCTGTTTGTCACCATTAAACTCTGATTGTACTGAAACGGTTAATAACTGAGAGGAAACTGTAAACAGCGTCAAAAAGACAGAAAAAGGAGCTCCGGTTCATGAAATCACTCCGTCCTGATGTGTTTCTGCCAGCGAGACAGAAACTAATAAATTCAGACACACTTTCAGCTCGGCTGCCATAAAGAAGAACAATGTTTTCAGAAAACCCGTAAAGATCAGTGTTTCTGTTTAATTCTTCCAGTTTTTGATGACAGGAAGTAAAAATGTTCCCGAATCATCGGCGCACAGCCAGTTGGTGGTGAGGACGACATCATTGATGTTCTGAACTCCAGAGGAACTTTAAATGATTCCGGAAGATTTTCTATTTATTTGCAGATTTTTTTTGTCTGAATCAGTATTTGAATATTGTGGTGGCCTGGTTCCTCCTTTAGTGGTTAAACATGTCGACACTTCACTCACTGATGAAGAGCATTCATAAATTAAATAAATGTCATAAAAATACAACAGACTTCATGGATCTCTCCCCAGGGAGCAACAGAGCAGCTGGACTTAGAGGAAACTGTAAGGGAGAAACAGGATGTACTTCAAGAAGTACTAATCATCCTCATCCTCACCATCCTCATCTTCATCCTGAACCTCCTCATCCTCATCCTCATCCTCATCCTCATCCACACCATCCTCATTGTCCTCCTCCTCATAATCCTCCTCCTCCTCCTCCTCCTCATGATTCTCATCTTCATCCCCATCACGTAGCTCTGCTCCAATAATGCAGTTCTGGTCCAAAAAGCTGCATAAAAGGAACCTGTAACAGAGCTCACCTGTAGCTCACCTGTAACAGAGCTCACCTGTAACAGAGCCCACCTGTAACAGAGCCCACCTGTAACAGAGCTCACCTGTAGCTCACCTGTAACAGAGCTCACCTGTAACAGAGC
>NC_051437.1:28006948-28008654 GCF_001649575.2 Kryptolebias marmoratus
TCAGGGCTTTTTGGCCCTGGGCTAGGGTTAGAGTCTCCTCAGGATGTGAGGGGTCAGGGCTTTTTAGCCCTGGGCTAGGGTCTCCTCAGGATGTGAGGGGTTAGGGCTTTTTGGCCCTGGGCTAGGGTTAGGGTCTCCTCAGGATTTGACTGGTCAGGGCTTTTTGGCCCTGGACTAGGGTTAGGGTCTCCTCCGGATTTGACTGGTCAGGGCTTTTTTGGCGCTGGGCCAGGGTTAGGGTCTCCTTAAGGTTGAAGGGGTTAGGGCCTTTTGGCCCAGGGCTAGGGTTAGAGTCTCCTAACCCTGTCTGTCTGTCAGCAAATGTTCAAGAAATGTCTGGATAAAATTCTGGCTCTGATTCAGATTCTGATCCAGATTGTGATCCGGATTGTTCTGTTCTCTAATCTGAGGCCTCGCCGGAGGTTTGAGCTCTGAGGGCTTCTTGTTTTTATTGTTACCAGTAAGAAAACAACTCACAGTCAGTTTAGTTTACTTTATCAACGTGTTACACAAAGTCATGTGTGTGTGTCTGTGTTTGTGTGTGTGAGAGAGAGTGTGTGTCTGTGTGCGCGCGGGGAAAGCCCTTCTGGCGGGGAGTCCTGGTCGTGTCACGGCGCTCCACAGCAGCTGGAGAGGTGGGCTCGGTGCCAGCGGGCGCCTCGCCAGTCGCCCTCAGCCTCGCTCCAACTTCCTCTTTCTCGCTCCGTCACGTTTAAAGAGCGGCGCTTCGACAGACGCGACGAAAACAACAAAAACAAATAAACAAAAACAAATAAAACGCGCCAACGTCTGTCTGTAACCACGCTCAGGAAACGCACCGTAAGGAACATCTTCACCGATGACTCACTCGTTAAAAACCCAAACAAACGAGGAGCGACATCAGAAATCTGCTGAACAGCAGCTAAAAGAGTGAATGCCTGTCACCCGCCGAGATCCTCTCCTGAGGAGAAACAGTAAATCTGACCGAGGTAGCTGTGGCGGCCATCTTGAATTGGAAGAAAACTCAGAAGTTTACAAAACAAATCAGAAAACAGACTGAGCGCCAAATAACTTAACTGAAATCAGCTGAAACCGAGTTAAAATAGCTAAAACCAGCAAAACAGCAGCTAAAGGCTAAGACTAGCAGAGCAGTAGCTAAAGGCTAAGACTAGCAGAGCAGCAGCTAAAGGCTAAGACTAGCAGAATGCAGCTAAATTCTAAGACTAGCAGAGCAGTAGCTGAAGGCTAAGACTAGCAGAACAACAGCTAAAGGCTAAGACTAGCAGAACAGCAGCAAAAGGCTAAGACTAGCAGAACAGCAGCTAAAGGCTAAGAATAGCAGAACAGTAGCAAAAGGCTAAGACAAGAAGAACAGCAGCTAAAGGCTATGACTAGAAGAACAGCAACTAAAGGCTAAGACTAGCAGAACAGCAGCTAAAGGCTAAGACTGGAAGAACAGCAGCTAAAGGCTAAGACTAGAAGAACAGCAGCTAAAGGCTAAGACTAGCAGAATAGCAGCTTGAGGCTAAGATTAGAAGAACAGCAGCTAAAGGCTAAGACTAGAAGAACAGCAGCTAAAGGCTAAGACTAGCAGAACAGCAACTAAAGGCTAAGACTAGCAGAGCAGTAGCTAAAGGCTAAGACTAGCAGAGCAGCAGCTAAAGGCTAAGACTAGCAGAAAGCAGCTAAATTCTAAGACTAGCAGAGCAGTAGCTGAAGGCTAAGAC
>NC_051437.1:28009420-28013681 GCF_001649575.2 Kryptolebias marmoratus
GAAGAACAGCAGCTAAAGGCTAAGACTAGAAGAACAGCAGCTAAAGGCTAAGACTAGAAGAACAGCAGCTAAAGGCTAAGACTAGCAGAACAGCAACTAAAGGCTAAGACTAGCAGAGCAGTAGCTAAAGGCTAAGATTAATTCATTTCAATGGGGGAAAAATGTAAATAAAGTGAAATATTTCAAAAATTGTAAAAGTTATAAACACCAGAGGTCATGTCTGTAATGAGCTGAAGTATGAATTATTAAAAACAGCCGAAAGTTCAGCTGAAGTGCGGCCAGTCCGAAGGGAAGCAGAGAGAGGAAAACTCTGACTCAGCGTTAATTTTAGGTCCACTGATCACTTTCTGAACGTTTCATTAAAAACGATCTGAGCTCAACGCCGCGGCCATGTTTCTTCCTCCAAACGGCAGCCGAAAGCCCGCCTGAGGCGCCCGGTTCTGAACCCACCCTGTGACGCATGCAGCTGGCGGTCGGTCGGATCCGTTCCGCCGGGTCGCTCCACTTTTGTTCGGCGGCGCTGATTCAGATGGGGTCAGCAACAAACAATCTCTAAGTTCGGCAACGTCAGCTCGGCCTGAAACAACAGGCATTGTTGGCGCCGCTTTTGTCCGCAGATATCTACAGGTTTCAGCTTTTTGGATCATTCCTTGCCTCCCTTACCCCCGCGGCCGACTTCCCTCTTTTAAAATCCCCCCCCACGACGACGTCTTTATCCGCTCGCTGCGAGTTTTTATAAGGATGTGTGTAAAAACTGGAGAGTTTTTACACACATCAATGCATTCTTGCATAAACAGGGCCCTGAAAAATGGGCAGCTCGCATTCCTGAAATAACTTCAGAAACTTGATCAGGTTCAGAGAATTGGAGCCGAAGGGACGACGACAGGAACAGGACTGAAGGAGAACTGAACCTGCGTCCCTTCCGCCGTGTCGAGGTCAGCTCTCCGCCTCGTCGTTGGTCAGACGCCAACAGCCGCGGCCCGACGAGAAACCGCCTTCGATCTGGAGCGTCAAAACCTTCATGACTTCCTATGAAAACCATCCTAAATTAATCCTGCGGTTCAATCGTGTCTTCTGGAGTTTTCTACATCAACGGTTCCCAACGTTGGGGTCAGGACCCCATTGTGGGTCCTGAAATGGGAAGCGAGGGTCCCCAAACAACCTCCACAAATAAATTTAAATATAAAAAGACAATAATAACTGATAAAACTAGCATCGTAGTAGTTAAGGCTGTGGCGTTGTCAGAATTTGTACAAACAAAGTAGAAATATTTGGGATCATGAGCCTCTGCTGGTCTTATTTTTTGGGTCAGAAGCTGAAAAGTTTGGGAACCTCTGATCTAGGGATGGATAACCCTCACGAGCCTCCCTTTTGCTTATTTTTTACTTTTTTAACACTGGCACCAAGTTGTCCCCCAAAGCAGCTTTTCCAGCATCTGTTCCTGCCATCGTACTTTATTTTGAAAGGACTTTAACGTGGAAACAGTGGTCATGGGTCATCGTCCGGTGAAAACGAAGGAACATAAAGATCCCGGCTAACGGGGGTCAGCAGCAGCTAGCGCCTCTATCTGAAGCTATAATTCACCGCGAGCCCCGACCGAGTCGGCGCGGCCATTTTGAAACAAAATCACAAAACGGACGACGGTCTTGAACCCTAAAGCTGCACGGGAACGCTTCCCATTCCCTGACGCAGCCGAAGGAAGGAAGAGCGGCGGGTTCAGAAGTTATCCATTAACACGTTTTAAACTTTCTTTCTTTCAGCCCCCAGAGATAAAAACACAAACTCATCTGAAAGAGTGGTATGCCAGAGGGGGGTCTTCCACCTCAACACCCCTCCGACACGTTAACCTCTGTGTGTGTGTGTGTGTGTGCAGGGAAAATGGGTGGGGGGATGTAAGTGTTTGAAGTGCCGTCCTCTTCCTCTCGGAAAAGGTTTCAGTTTCAGTCGGAGGGTGAAATGGTTAACAGATTGTCCGGCGTCCGTACGGCCCGCCTCGCCAAGCTCCCGACCCGAAAGAACAAAAACCAAAAAGAAATTCAAACAGCTGCGGAACCAAACATCAGATCGGTAAATCAGAGAGATCTACGACTCTTCTTCAGACTCATTAAAAGAAAACCGATGGTTTGAGAACCACGAGAACACATGAAGCCGCTGAGCCACAGGGTTTAGACTCACAGATAAATAATCCTCCGCTGTCGCGTTAAAAAGGTTAAAGGCTTCAGGAAACCTTTCCTACGAGCCGATAATATCAGCTGAAACTCCTGAACGTCACCCCTGATTCAGCCGTTCATCTCGTTTTGCTTCTCTGACTTTTATACTTTTCTAAATATTTAACTTTATTTACAAATATTTCACTATAAAAAAATACATTCCAGCCTCTTCAGGAACAATGTTCTGCTTCAGCGAACAGTTTTAGCTGCTTTTAGCTCTTAGCTTAACTTCTGCTGCTTTTAGCTTTTAGCTAAATTTCTGCTGCTTTAAGCTCTTAGCGGACCTTCTGCCGCTTTTAGCTCTTAGCTAACCTTTTGCTGCTTTTAGCTCTTAGCTAACCTTCTGCTGCTTTTAGCTTTAGCTAACCTTTTGCTGCTTTAAGCTCTTAGCTGACCTTCTGCTACTTTTAGCTCTTAGCTGACCTTTTGCTGCTTTTAGCTTTTAGCTAACCTTCTGCTGCATTTAGCTCTTAGCAAATCTGCTGCATTTAGCTTTTAGCTAACCTTCTGCTGCCTTGAGCCCCTAGCTACCCTCCTGCTGCTTTTAGCTTTTAGCTGACCTTTTGTTGCTTTTAGCTCTAAGCTGACCTTTTGCTGCTTTTAGTTTTAAGCTGACCTTTTGCTGCTTTTAGCTCTTAGCTGACCTTTTGTTGCTTTTAGCTCTTAGCAAATGTTCTGCTGCTTTTAGCTCTTAGCTAACTTTCTGCTGCTTTTAGCTCTTAGATAACCTTCTGCTCCTTTCAGCTATTAACTAACCTCCTGCTGCCTTAAGCCCCTAGCTACCCTCCTGCTGCTTTTAGCTTTTAGCTAACCTTCTGCTGCATTTAGCTCTTAGCTGACCTTTTGTTGCTTTTAGCTCTAAGCTGACCTTTTGCTGCTTTTAGCTCTAAGCTGACCTTTTGCTGCTTTTAGCTCTAAGCTGACCTTTTGCTGCTTTTAGCTCTAGGCTGACCTTCTGCTGCTTTTAGCTCTAGGCTGACCTCCTGCTGCCTTAAGCCCCTAGCTACCCTCCTGCTGCGTTTAGCTCTTAGCTACCCTCCTGCTGCGTTTAGCTCTTAGCTATCCTCCTGCTGCGTTTAGCTCTTAGCTACCCTCCTGCTGTTTTTAGCTATTAGCTAACCTTCTGCTCCTTTTAGCTCTTAGCTAACCTTCTGCTGATCAGCAGGGACTTAAAGACAGCCTGGATGTCATCATTTAATTTCCACGCGGAGCCAACGGCGCCGCAAGAGTGAGCACAGCCCTCGGGTCACGCGACTCAAGCTTCCAGCTGGTGTCCGAGGAATCGGCCCGGTGCTTTGTTTACGTTGAGCGCATACCTGCTTTTCAGAACTGCACACCATCACGAACTCTTCTAAAATGCGCCGCTTCATCCAACTCAGGAGAACCTTTCATAAAGTTTGATTTCATACTTTGCAGAGAGCACTTTTTAATACACGATAAAAACATCTTTAAAGCTTTTATTTTCCTTCTAAAACACTATTTGAACGTAGATCAGAGGTGGAAACAGTAAAAAGACAAGTGAACATCTGCAAAACTAACACCTTAAACTGTCATTTTAAAAAAACAAACAACTTATTTAACTTTAAGCGCTGCGTATTCTGCCGCTCTGAGACAAACAGGGTTAGCCACCGCCGCCGCCGCCGCTGAATGAGAGCGCCCAACCGGACTGGCACGGCGAAGAGGAGCCAACGATGCGAGCGGATTGGCTGGCCCGGGAGGAGGGGGGCGACCGGCACCACGTGATCGGGTCCAGCAGAGAGCGTTATAATAGGAGCAGAGAGGCAGAGGCTGGATGTGAACCAAAATCCCTGCACCACACACAGGCCGGCCATTGTTGGCTATTCACTGGACTCCATCTCGGGGCACTTTATCATTCAATTAGGACAGCTTTCACACCGCACACCACAGAAAAGAGGCCTTCAATCAAACCCAAAACTTCACACTGGCCCTGGAGGGGACGCAGAAAGGGGACTCGCAGTTGTCACCCCACTTTCATTTCTCCAACTTGTTGTTGTCGTTCACTGAGCGAGGGAGAGGTGGTGGGGGGGTGG
>NC_051437.1:28014510-28018802 GCF_001649575.2 Kryptolebias marmoratus
TGGGGAGGAAACTGGTTTGCTGAAATCTTTGTGGGCAAATGTGAAGCATTAGCGCACATTTTGGCTTCGGTCGCTGCTCCTGCACGCTCCCGGCATTCTGATGTTAACAGGAAGTGACATCACGTGTCTTCTTCCTGAGTTATTTGGGGTTAAAGTTGCTGGAAAGTTGCGGTGTTTTCGACAAAGTTGCGATTTCGCGGGGTTTGCTTGATTTTGTGTTAATAGTTGCGATCGCAACATCGCGAAATCCTGGAGGATCTGTTAAGGTCAACAAGCTGTGGCAGCCATCTTGAATCAGGTTGACTCCAAAAATGAGTCAGTTGTTGACATAAACCTGATGATTACTCCCTGAAAGTTTCATCAAATTACAGCCAACGGTTTAGGAGATATTTTGCTAACAGACAGAGTTGACTCTAAGTTTTGAAAACAAATCAGCTGGAGAATGAGTCGAAGTTGTGGATGACCCTCAGCTACTACCACTGTAGCCACTGTTATGTACACCCTTTAGCTTTGGCGGCCATCTTGAATTAGGACGACTCCAGAAGTCAATCGTGTGGATTCACGAGATATTTCGCTAACACATCAGACAACAAAACACAAACCAATCAGTTTCAAAGCGGAGTTAAAATACAAAAACAGAAAAACAGATTTATTTGTTTTCTTCTGCAGAAATAAATCTGTGAATTCAGCTGAATTTACTCTTCCTGTCAGCAGCTTCAGTCCTGCGCCTCGGGGAGGATTTTAGACCCAAAACATCTGAATTATCCAAGTTTCTGAACTTCCTGTCACGGCGGCGGCGTTGTGGTGCCATTTATCAACAAATTAAAAAATCTGGATCCTTGCTGAACCACCGAAGCCCGCCGGTAACAGTGAAGCGGCTACGCGCATCTTTTACCGGAAGCGTCTTCAACAGGAAGCGTCTTCCACTGGACAAGTTCTTAACCGGAAGCATCTTTAACCGGAAGCGTCTTTAACCGGAAGAGTCTTTAACCGGAAGAGTCTTTAACCGGAAGTGTCTTTAACCGGAAGCGTATTTAACCGGACGGGTCTTTAACCGGACGGGTCTTTAACCGGACGGGTCTTTAACCGGACGGGTCTTTAACCGGACAAGTCGTCTTTAACCAGAAGTCTTTAACCGGAAGCATCTTTACCAGGAAGTGTCTTTAACCAGACACGTCTTTTACGGACGAGTCGTCTTTAACCGGACACGTGTTCTACCGGACATGTCTTTAACCGAACAGGTCTTTTGCCGGAAGTGTCTTTACAGGACGTGTCTTCAGCTGGACACGTCTTCTACCGGACGGGTTGTCTTTAACCGGACGAGTTTTTAACCGGACGAGTCACTCCTCATCATCTGAAGCTGCAGAGAAGCCGCGGCTCCTCGGTGAGGCGAGCAGGAAGGAAGCGGCGAACCGTCGGCCTTTCACCTGATCCTGGGTATGAATCAGTTAATCTGCTGCAACTGTAGCTGAGCGTGAGAGGCGGGGGAGAGAGTGTGTGAGTTTCTGACCGCGCGGGTTGTGTTTCATCCCCGCTCGCTGACTCACACAGCTGCACGCGGAGCCGAGCGCGGCGCGGCGCGTCCACGCTCCAGATGTTCCCGTGCCGGTGAGAGAGGCGGCGTGACTCGGCGCTGAGTCACGCGCCGCGTCGACCGCAGCCCTCCGGCCGCCGGCGCGCCACAAAGCTCCCAGCGAAGGAAACAGGAGAGCCGATCATCAGGAACGCACATTTCTGGCGGTTTGTCCGACTCCAAACAGGAAACGGAACGCGCTCCGATGACTCAGGGAACGGGAATCAGAAGACGGATTCTTCTCTGACGGGAAGCTCTTAAACACGCCGAGGAAATTCAACAACTAATGAAAATAATTCAACTTTCTTCCCTTTTATTAATAAAAATCTTCAAACTTCCACTGAATACCAAAAAAAAACGATTTAGTTGTTTTAGTTGTTCTTAGTAGTATTTATAATATTTAGCTTCCTTTTTTTTACATTTTTATTTCTCATCATGTTTTCTGGCTTCACTGCAAAGAGTTGCATCAATAAATTTACCTTTAAAAACAAAACAAATCTCAAATTTGCCCGTTTCCATTTGCTTTCCCACCACTAAACTTAATTTATCTTTTAAATCATCAAATAATCAGTTTTATTACTAATAAACAGTTTCTGTCGTTGCTTTTTTTACACATTTAAATATCTTTTCTTAGTTTTCTGAGCAGAATGTCGACACAGTCCTTAGTTTTTAAACTTATAAAGGAATTTTTTTTTATATTTTAAAGACAAAATGTTTATTTTTTAGATACTTTGAATAAACAGTTAATTTATTTGTAACGGAAATAATTATAAGTTGTATGAAAAGATGAGATTATGACGTCAAAATGTGCACAAATATTTAACTAAAAAGTGTATTAAATTTATCTTTAATTCAATAAATTTAGGTAAAGTTTGATGTAAAATAAATGAGTTACTTTAAAAATAATTCAGTTTTAAATTATCTTCATTTAAAATAAAAAAGAATCCCACAAAGACTGAAAAATATTAATAAAAACATGAATTGTCTCAATAACAAGAACCGCTACATGAAGGAAATAAAACATTTTAATATAAACTTATTTTTAAGTTTCCTCAGATATAAATCTGCTGCTGTTCAAATTAAACATCTTTGACTTTTATTTTGTAAAATAAAAAACATTTAAAGACAAAAATAAAATATATATCTTAATAAATACGTTCATATATTACTTTGAAACAAAAAATAAACATTTTGAGGCAATTTGTTTAATTTTTGCTTTGATTCTTTTAAAAAGAAGCTGAAAAGGTTTTTAAGTCAAAGAAGATTTTACTTTTTATCTTTTATTACCATCTGATCTTTTTTTCTGTAACGGTGTTTTACTTTATTTCATGATTTGTGGAATAAACTAAAACAAAATATTAATGAATCTTTAGTCAACAGCTGTGAAAATAACTTTAGTTATTATTTTAAACAGAAACAAAAAACGAGCCTTCGCCTGGTCTTCAACTAAAATATGATCCTAAAGAAATAAAATACAATAAATTAGTTAAATTCTCTTTATTCTTCTTATTTTTGTTTTTTTGGAAAGCTGCTTCGCCCAAAACAAACGACTATAAATACGGGAAATCGTGAACAAATAAAAACATTTATTTTTAATTTATTTAATTAAAGTTCAACAAACTGATCAGGTCCAGATCTGGACTGCAGTTCAGGATTTAAGATCCTTTTTTTTTGTTGTTTTTTCCAAATATTCTTTTAACACAAAGTCATTTTTATCCGTTTCAGCGGGCGGCAGATCCATCACGTTCTGCAGAAACTAATTAAAGATTCAAGATCGTTTCGACGTTTTTCCCGACAGAAAGTCAAAAAGCTCGAGTTTCAGCCGTCGGGTCTGCAGGTACCGACCGGAACAGAACAGGCGAACGATTCTGTGAGGGACGGTAAACACAGAACGGTTTGGTGTTCATGAGATATTTCGCTAACAGACACAGACGTTTGTTTGTTTGTTTTTAACCTCGAAGCTGCCTCCGCGGTCTTTCAGGACTCGAGGTTTCAGGACCGCTGCGGCGAAACTCCGCCGACGCTTCCGACGGCTCGTCTCGGTTTCTGTCTGAACGAACAATCGGCTTCCTGCGCGGACAGAACCGAGACCGGAAGAGGCGGGGCGTCAGATTTCACTTCCACTAAGTCAGAGACGCACGATGGACAGAGGACAGGCGCTCTGAGGACAGGAGATCTGAGGACAGATGCTGGAGGACGGGCACCCCGAGGACAGATGCTGGAGGACAGGCGCTCTGAGGAGAGACGCTGGAGGACGGGTACTCTGAGGACAGGCGCTATGAGGACAGACGCTCTGAGGACAGGCACCCTGAGGACAGGCACCCTGAGGACAGGCACCCTGAGGACAGATGCTGGAGGACAGGTGCCCTGAGGACAGGCACCCTGAGGACAGGCGCCCTGAGGACAGACGCTCTGAGGACAGGCGCTTCGAGGACAGGCGCCCTGAGGACAGGCGCTCTGAGGACAGACGCTGGAGGACGGGTACTCTGAGGACAGGCGCTATGAGGACAGGCACCCTGAGGACAGATGCTGGAGGACAGGCGCCCTGAGGACAGGTGCTCTGAGGACAGGTGCTCTGAAGACAGGCGCTCTGAGGACAGGTGCTGGAGGACGGGTACTCTGAGGACAGGCGCTATGAGGACAGGCACCCTGAGGACAGATGCTGGAGGACAGGCGCCCTGAGGACAGGCGCCCTGAGGACAGGTGCTCTGAGGACAGG
>NC_051437.1:28021827-28056892 GCF_001649575.2 Kryptolebias marmoratus
TGAGGACAGGCACCCTGAGGACAGATGCTGGAGGACAGGTGCCCTGAGGACAGGCGCCCTGAGGACAGACGCTCTGAGGACAGACGCCCTGAGGACAGGCGCTCTGAGGACAGGCGCCCTGAGGACAGACGCTCTGAGGACAGACGCCCTGAGGACAGGCGCTCTGAGGACAGGCGCCCTGAGGACAGGCGCTCTGAAGCCTTGGTGAAGGGTGGCACAGCGGCGCAGTGGTAAGAGCCGTCGCCTCACAGCAAGAAGGTCACAGGATCGATTCTGGTTGGCGTTTACATGCTCTCCCTGAGGTCTCCTGGGTGTCCTCCTACAGAGCAGAAACATGCACGTCACTGGTAACTCTGAAACTGTCCCCAGCCTGATTGGTTGTTTGTCTCGTTTGTCTCTACGTGTCCCCATTTGCAGACTGGGGACACGTCCACGGTGTCCCCCGCCTAGGAACGAGGCTGTTCAAGCTGCCGTGGACGTGTCAGCCCTCGTGTCTTTCAAGAGATCCAAGTTATTTGCAAACATCTGTTTAAACCCTCAAACTGCAAACCTTTTTACTCCTCATTCTTAGAAATACAACAAAACAAGCCCTGATGTTGCCTTCAGGAGGTAACCCTTAGGGATTTTTTTCTTTGGTTTAAACATGCACGCATTCTTTGACAACAATATGGCCGTGCGTGTGCGTGTCTGTTGGTCTGAGCTGAAGTCCAAACCATGAATTAGTCTCGGCCGGAAGAAGCTGGGGGCGGCTCGGTTTGCGGACGTTTACGGTCGAAGATCCGTGACCGGAGGCGTAAGTTTCCTCCAGGTGAGCAAAAAAAAAACTCAACGGTCCGGGAAAATCTGCCCAAATCTGCCCAAATGTCCCGAACGACTTGTGTTTACTTCCAGCTGCCCCTCCATGTTTGCAGCGGATCATCTCTGAAACCAACAGACGTTCCTCTATTCCCGAGTCAGGCGAGTGCTTGAGGTTAAGTACAAGTCTATCAGTGTGTGAGTGACGACCCCCCCGCCCCAAACCAACGCTGTGTTTACTGCTCAGAGAAAAGCCTATTAATAAATCTGCTGCAGACAGCCAGGAGGAAGTGGCCTGGGGGCTGTAAACTCAGTCTGCAAGGGAAGGATGGATGAAGGGGGACAAATGGACGGAGCGCAATAGCAGAAACCGAGGAAGGAAACGGGGAAGGAAAGAAATTAATACGCGTGGAAACGAAAGAGGGGAGGGAGAAAACGCAGCGAAGAAGAAGGGAAGCGTAAACCGTGGGTACCGGCAGATGGATGGATATAGGTTGTGAGAAGCCGCAGCTGCGCCGCTCCTCCTAGAAAAAGGCCCAGAAGGAAAAGAGGCATTATGTGGTTTCAGCATCCAGCATATTTCTGACTGCAGGACCCGTCAGACGGTCCGGAGGTCCAAAACGTGAGTAAACGAGGGCATGTGTTCCTGTCGTATTCACTCTGGGCCCGACGTGCAGTTATTTTAACTTTAATTAGCCTTGTAAATATCTCCGTGGAGCGCGGCGCTGCACCTTCGGTATCTGCTTCCAATCAGCATCTTCCGCAGAAAAAAGGCATCATCACGTAAAGGTACGTCGTGCTGAATGGGTTTCTTTATCCTGAATAAAAACCTGTTCATCTCACCAAACATTCAAATGTTTGTTGTCGTTTTGTTAAATGTGTCCTTTAATTGATGATTCATGATTGGCTGCTGAATCCGAAGTGACTCAAAACAGGTCAATAATAACGACATCCGTGGCAGAGCCATTTAAGATCAAAAAGTTGGACGATTCTGATGTTTCGCTGCACACTTACACTCAGATTTGTTGCCTAAACTATGCAGATAAAAGCGCCGTGTTTACATTGAGTGCGTACCCGCGCACTGATGGAGTAAACTTAAAACGGCGCCACTTGAAATGAATCCTCAGTCCGCACATTCTAAAGATTTGAGGGATCTGTAGAAACCTCTGAGGTCAAAGGTCAAGGCTGGTTCTGGTTCTGCTCAGGAACACTTCCACAGATCATCATCCACAGATGCTGCTTAAAGCTCTATCAGGCAGAGAAGAATCCAGCTGTGAACAGATGTGTCTCCTCTGGACCAAAGAGGAGAACTGTTCTGAGGTCCAGCCTGCCTCTCTGATGGTATGGGGGTGCATTAAGCCAGGTTTTAGAGCAACATCTGCTCCCATCCAGGACTGTTGAACAGACAGAATGGGACAACCTCAGGTCCAGATGTTTACAGACTGATGGGAGAAGATGTTTGACCATCTTTCATTGTGAATAAAATACGGGTTTAAGAGATTTGCAAATCATTTCAGGGGTTGTCCTCCTCCATCTAACTCTGTCTTCTGCGTCCTCTGTCCTCCAACTCCCTCCATGTCCTCTCTAACTGCATCCATATCTGTCCTCTTTGTCTCTAACATCCTTCTGTCCCTCCTCTGCACATGTCCAAACCGTCTCTAACTTTGTCTCTCAGTCCTCTAACCTGTGCTGGACCTCTGATGTCCTCATTCCTAATCCTGTCCATCCTCGTCCCTCCCAAGGAGAACCTCAATGTCTTCAGCTCTGACACGTCCTGTTGTGTCTCCAAACCAGACAACACGGCTGGTCTCCATCCTCTCCATCCTGCCTGGACTCTCTTCTTCACCTCTTGACTTCACTCCCTGTCCTCCTGGACAGTGGACCCTACGTCCTTGAAGTCCTGCACCTTTGTAGCCTCCCTGTTCCACCTGCCTCCACCTCTCCAGGTTCTCTTCCACCTGTTCCCTGTTCTCACCACATCTGTAAACATCAGTCCTGTCCTCATCTGTCCGTCCGTCCATCACCAGAGCAAACAGGAAGGAGCTCAGAGCCGATCCTCGATGGACTCCCACAAACGCTGCTTAAAGCTCTATCAGGCAAACTGAAGCTATCTGTCCCTCCTCCACCTCACCACGGTCCTGCTGTCCTCAGACATGTCCTGCTGTCCCCATACATGTTCTGAAAGTGAAAGTCTTCTCCCATGCACTCTCCTGTTGCGGTCAGTCAGTAGTTATTCTACGTGTGCACGAGCAAACGGTGGCGAAATCTGTTGAAGAAACGTGTAGCATCAACCCAACCAAGACTGAAGCGTCTGCGAGTGTCCTCAAGTAAAATTAGGCGTTAAAGAGAAGTACATCGGTTCTTAAGTTTTTAATGGCCGTCTTAAGCTTTTTACCAAGTTGAAAGTTATCTTCCATCAGCTGCCACATGCTTACACCCACACATTCACTCGTTTGAACCAGTTAAAGTCAGTTTTTTTGGTTACACGTAGTAAAATTACTGATATCACGTGAGGTCGTGCTCCGTAAGGGGCGGAGCCTAGGATCTATACGAGTCGACGCTTCCTTTGTTTTGCATAAGATGCTGCAGATCGAAGTCCCAGCGCTGGGCTCGTCTTCATTCTGCTTTATTAGAACAAATAGTTCAACTTTAGTTCTTTTGTAGCGTCTTCCTTTAAAGGGTAAATCTCTGCGTTCTACCTGCCGCTGGGGGTAAAAGGACAGGAAGTGAGCCGAGGTGCGTCTGGAGGAAGCAGAAGAACAAATGTCACAGCGCCGGCTAGTGTCCTGGCATGCAAACTGCAGCAGGTTTCACCGCCGTGCGAAGGCGCGACGTTTGTTCTGTAATGTTTCCACGAGCATGCAGCAGCGCCCGTAACGTCCCGTAACTCTGCTGCGGCTCTCTGAGGAAAAACACCAAATACTCCAACCATTCTAGTGTGAACCCGGTGTCCCCTGCACCCCTGCACCCCTGTCCCCCGTCCCATCCCTGCCTCTGGAAGGTGAAGAAGTACAAAGAAAGGGATCAGAGCCTTTTCCGATTCTTCCCTGATTATTAACCACCGTTTGTCCCCTCGGAGGGCCGTCCCTCCCATTAACCCAACTGATGCTCTTTTCTCATGGAAATCAGCCGGCTGTTGCTGCCGCCTGCAGAGGTGTGTGTGTGTGTGTGTGTGTGGAGGGGGGGGTGGAGATAGATTTTAAGAGGAGAAGACCTCCCTCTGACTCTAAAACCAGGAGCTGAGACACATCTCACAAACAGGCGCATGTGTGTGTGTGTGTGTGTGTGTGTGTGTGTGTGTGTGAGCTCTCGCAGGCGCACACACACTCGTTCAATCACAAAGGCAAACATGAAACGTGCTGACTGCCGACCGCAGGGGTATGGAAGTAATGTACGGCAACGCACGGACGTTAATGAGAAGAAGCTGGCTCCGCGGACACGAGGGGAGAAAGTTTTTGTGGAGAGCAGCGAGGCCAGGAATGCTCAGGCAAGAAAAAAAAACATCCAATCATCGGGAGTTTATGGCTGCTCAGAAACGGTTCAGTGGCGGACGGAGCGCCTTCACGTTAACCAATCCAAAGTGTCCGTTTCGTTTTGTTGTTTTTTTTCCCCATACAGTAAAAAAAAAAACAGCTTATAACTTATACCACAGCATCCATCCGCCTCAGAGAACGAGCCAAACGGGTAAAACGTCCCTGCTCCATCCCCGACCGGCCGCTGGTGGCGGGAGAGCAGCAAACATCAACAGATGAGTCCCGACTTGTCCTCGACAAAGGCATCTTCTCGTTCCATTTCCTTGTTATGTAGCCGGAGGCCTTGATGCTCGACTGCAGCCGGCGTGAGGAGAAAAAAACACCTGAACTGATCCGAGGAACTGACCGGCACGCCGCGCTCGGCCAATATCAGTGGCCACGCGTCCGCAGAGTCAGCCGAACCGAATAAATCGTCTGCGAGGACACGACCCGGATGGAATTCTAAACACCGACAGTCACCAGAAGGTCTGAACTCTGAGCCTCAGGGTAACAAAGACCTGCAGCTCAGTCAGTTTCACCGACACTGGACCCAAACTGTGGGGCGGTAGTAGCTGAGAGTCATCCCCGACGCAGACCTCGTCTCAGGACGGCCTGAGTTACGACATTTTTTAGCTCCGACCGAAAAAAAACTGCAACTCTGTCATACTTCGACGTAAAGCGTCTCAGGAATGTCAGATCTTGTGAGAACATGTTTATATTTACTTCTTTAAATAAAACATTAAATGTCTTAATTCTGTAATGTAGCGTAGATGTTCCTCTCGTTTTCAGTCTGCAGGCATCAGTTACATGAAAGCAGCATTTCTCCAAGGAATGCCTATCACCCGCCACCTGAAACGCCCAGAGTCCCCAGCTGAGGTCTGGATCAGTGGGTTTCAGCTCAAAGCGCCTGTCGGGGATGACTCTCAGCTACTGAAGCGCCTCAGCTCACCTGCGTGTCAATAAATTCAATAAATCGAATGTTTCTGCTCAGGTGAGTTACCTGCGGCGGGCGGCGATCAACACGCCAGAGTTGGAGGACCGCGACTCGCCGAACACGAGCTGCACGGACCTAAAGACCCGTTTCAGTTTCCGTTTCTCTCAGATCTGTCCGGCGGTTCCTCAGCTTCGGCACCTGACGGAACGTGGGTTCTCCAGAGCACGAATCGGAACTCAGGAACGACAGGAACCGACCGCCGACGGACCCAGAACGGGAGCTCATCTGAGAGCGAATCAACATTTAATCTAACTTCAGCTGCGACGCTCCAGTCCAGATTATTCCTGCAGGGGAACCGATCAGCCGACAGAAATATTTACTTTAATTTTAACGTTTTTTAACGCTGAAAACCCGCCGGTTGGGTTTGTGACGATCCAACGGGCTGAAAACTGAAAGGAAAACGCTAAAAAACCCAAAAACACTTCAGCATCGGCGCGAGGAAACCTCTCTGAAAAGTGGCAGCCATCTTTAACTTTTTCTACATTTCTACAGGCTGTTATCAAATCAAGACTTAGACTTTCAGATCAAACATGGAAAATAAATCCAAAAAAATAAACTTTGTTGTTGTTAAAACAACAAAACTGGATTTCTAAAACAAACAAACATTAAAATTGAATTTAAAACGAGCAGAAACAGCTTTTAAACTACAGATATTTATTATAAAATGGTTTTTAAAGCTTTCAATCGAAGACGAGCTTCTTTAAAACAGTCCTAATTAACATTTTATTCACTTTTAGGCTTTTTGTTGCTCCTTAAACAACCAGAAAGCTTCACTTGTTTCGTTTTCCTGCTGATATATTTCAGGTTTTAAGTCACCGCTTCAGTAAGTGTGAGGAAATCTTTCCTTTTTTGTGTGTCTGGAGACTTTTTGTTTGTTTGTTCTTGATTTTTTTTCTCCTGATTTCCTGGAAGAAGAGATGATTTATCTGCACAGGACTTCCCGCTGAGATAAACGTTCAGTAGAAGCTGTTTTTGTTTTTAAAAAAGATATTTTTAAACACAATAATAAGTGGTAAAGTTGAAGTTTAAAGCATCTTTTTTAAAACTCTGCACCGGAGGTTTGAGGCGGTTCTGGACACGAACCCTTCCTGTCACCTTTTTCTGGATCTGAAATAATCTGGATAATCTGGAGGAAATTAAAGCCGAGGTTCTGAGACGAATATCTCCCCCGAGGAGACCGCCACAATCGCAGGATGTCTGATGTCACTGAAACGCCTCGGACGACCCCGGGAGTTCACCGCCAGTTCGCGGGGAAGCCAACGACGGCGAAAGGAGCGGAAAACCGGAGCCGATTCTGCAGCAACAAGTGCACCGACCGAGGATGAACCCGACAACCCCTTCCTCCTCCTCAAAGTTGTTGTTGTTGTTGTTTACTGTTTACATTTGACCTGAGGCAGGAGAACAAACATCTGAGCTCAGCCTGGAGGCAGAACCAGAAACTGCTGGGTTTGAAGCCAAAGAGAGGAGAAAAAAAACAAAAAAATCAGGAGGTTTCTGCAAAGTTTTCTCCTCTGGATGGAAAGCAACAAACAGGAGGAGGAGGAGGAAGGCTCCTAAAAGTTGCAAAAAAAACATCAAAACATCAACAACAACAAAGTGCACGAGCGGAACCGCTTCTTCTTCTTCCAACGCGTCCGCGGAGCAGCAGCGGTTCGGCTGGAGGTTCGGATCCTCCAGAGAGAGAGACGAGAAGTTTTACACAGAAAAACAAAAAGTAAACAAAATACAACAAAAAATGCAAAAAGAGCCCGAGCGGAAAGCGGGTTCGGAACGGGTCCCCGCACGAGCCCGGACCGAACCCGCACACATGCACGCGTGAGGAGAGAGAGAGAGAGAGAGAACCTGAGCAGTTTTTAACTCACCCAAAAAGTTTCCAGCTCCGCACGCAGACCCGGAAAAAACAGCCCGAACCGGACCGGGACGGGACGGGACGGTCCGAACGCGCTCCGTCCGCCGCGGCTGCCCTGGCTCGGCTCGACCCGCGGCTCGGTTCTGGTCCTGGTTCTGGTCCTGGTCCTGGTTTCCCCCCGCAGTTCGTGCTGATAGCCGAGGCCTGAGAGAGAGTCTAAGCTGCGGGCGGGGAGGATTGTGGGAGAGTGACGTCATCCCACCTTCACCAACTTTTTTTTTTTTTTTTTTTTTTTCTGAACCAGAACCCTGCAGCTCTCCGGGTCTCCAGAACCGGTCCTTTGCCCGTGACCCAGTTAGAACCACCTGCAGCCCGCGCTCAGCCCGCAGCCGCAACTTTCACTTCCTTCAGAACAACAAAGAGAAAACTTTTTGTTTAATTTTTATTTTCATTTTTCTGCAGAACTGTTGGAGCATTTTTGTGTAAAAACAAACTTTATTTAAAAAACAAAAAACAAATCTGATCAGATTAAACCCAAAAAATAACAAAAAAATCTAATTAAATTAAAGACGCCAGAAAGAAAAACAAAGTTACTTAAAAACCCAAATAAATAGTTTTATTATTTTATTTATCATAAATAATCTGCCTAATTTCTTTAAGCAGCTCTTAAAGAGCCTAAAGTGAGAAGAAATGAGAGAAAAATCCTCTAAAATAACTTTAATCTTTTACTATAAGAATCTAAAATAAAACATTTTTTTACTCAGTTTGTTTTTAGCTAAACTTTTCATATGAGGTTAAAAAAAATGAAAATTTATCTAAAAAAAGATTTTAAATATTTTATTTCAAACCAACAAAATCTAAACAAATTAGAACATTTTATGTCCCTTTTTATTTTTATAATAAAAGTTTTTTTGACTTTCTGTCTCTCTTTATCATTTATTAAATGTTTATTCTTTAGTTTTTTACTTTACTTTTACTTTAAATTAAATATTTTAGTAAATAAACAGCTCCTATATCTCTGTTTAAAGGGAAACTTAATGTGTAAAATAATTATTATTAGAGAAAATAATCTTTCATCTTTAATGGTTATAAATTTAATGACTCTTAAATGTTTTCATCCAAATATTAAAAATCTATGTATTTATTTATTGATCAATAAAGAATTTATTTATTATTTTATAAAGTTTAAAATAAACTTTGTGTTTATTAATAAATAAGTTTAGTAGCTCACAGCAAACATTAAAAGGTGTAAAAGAAAAAAATAAAAGAAAACTGATTATTATTGATTTTTATTTTTCATGTTTGTAAAAAGTTGAGTTTAATATACATTTAAAGAAAAACTGAATAAAAACATTAAATTTCTGTTTATTTTTATTTTATTTCCTATACTTTCTTGGACCCATAAAGTATTTATTTATAAGAATTGATCCTTTAAATCTAAACTGTTTAAATTTAATATTTATTCATTTTATTTTTAATCTCTGGAGTCTCGGCAGCAGCAGCTTCCGGTGCTTTAAGCCCCGCCCACTCTTAGGGGAGAGAGGGGGGGAATACTTCCGGGTCACATCAGCTCGTTTCCTCGTGGCCCTCGCGGACCCCCATCCCCTCGGAGCCGCGGGGTGATCATGTTTACACGGAGAGGGGAGGTGATGCGTTCACGTGCTGCTCAGAGTTTAGATTTTTCTTAATAACTCGAGTTTGATTCAAAACATTTTAAATAATTTATTTTTTTTTAAATATAAGTGACAAAAACGTATTTTTTTCTTGATAAAAAATGTTCTAAATGATCCTCTGACGTCACTAATTTCTCCTCTGATTATTTCATTAATCCGCAATGAAGTCCGAGATTTCCGACTGAACCTGAAGGCAACAAAACTAAAAGGTTCTTTCTGGACGTTCAGGACAGAGGAGGGGGTGAGAGGGTGAGGAGGGGTGTGAGAGGGTGAGGAGGAGAGAGTGAGATGGTGAGGAGGGGGTGGGAAGTGAGAGTGTGAGTATGAGTGAGAGGATGAGGGGGGAGTAGGGGTGAATGATGAAGTGAGAGGGTGAGGAGAGGGATAAGGAGTGGAGTGACAGGGTGAGAAAGGGTGTGGAGAGGGGTGAGAGAGAAAGTGGGATGTGAGAGAGTGAGGGGGTGAAGAGAAGGGTGGGAAGGAGTGTGATGACAGGGTGAGGAAGGGGTGAGAGGGTGAGTGGAGTTCCTGAAGGTCTTCAGTTTGTAAAGTTTCTAAAATCAGAATTTTTTTTAGTTTTTTCCTGAAATAAAATCCGTTTTTAAACCAAAAAGCTGCAGATTATTTTCATCTTCGACAAACTTTGGTTCTAAAACAATAAAAAACAAATAAATTTTAAAAAGAAAATTAAAAATAAACTCCTTCCTGCATCAAAGAGTTCAGCTAAAATAAATCTTTAATATTCGAGATAAAAACTCTTCTTGTTGTTTACAGAACAAATAAACAAATTTTTCTATTACCTTAAAATCAAATAAATAAAAAATAATAATGTTTAAAAAACAAAATTCACTTTATTTTATGAAATCAATGAAATAAACAGATTTGTGAGGCGATTTAAGTCTATTTTAGTTTAATAAGATAAAACTTTGTTTCTGATTTCATTTATTTTGCCTTTTGTTGTTTTTCTTTGCTGTAAATTAATTCTGTATTTAAAGTTTTATAAACAGATTCTTTAGAAAATAAACATTTGTGTTAATTATAAATAAATCTGAACTAATAACATCATTTAGTTTAAATGTTTTAAGAAGAAAAACTCTTCAGCTGCAAATAAAAAGTTCTGGTATCTGAATAAAATCTAAATTAATTTTAAAACAATGTTTGTTGTTGACGTTTTGCTGATTTATTATTTGACAAATAAAAGGTTTAAAATAATAAAATTAAAGATATTTTAAGCTGAAAACATTCAAACCAACTAAAAGCTGCAGATTTTGGTCCCGAAGTTTTTCCAGATTTTTATTTTTGTTTGAACTGTTGTTGATTCAAACTTCACATCAGATTCTTTAAAGAAAAAAAGATAAAACTTTAATGTACATGAATCTAAAACAGGTTTTTATTTCACTTGAGCTCCTGAACTGATTTAAACACGAAAGTCTCGACTCGTTTTAACGATTATTAAACGTTAAAATAAAACAAATTAAATTCAGTTAAAAGTTTTTTTTCTGGAGTTTATAAACCTCCTTTTATTCTTTTATTTTAATCTTTTTAAATGTTTAAAACGTCTCACTTTCTCAGTTTTTAATGTTTTTGTGTTAAATGCAACATTTAAAGTTTAGTTTTATTATTATTTGTGTTTTTTTCTCGTCCTAAAAGTTTTCAAACAACATTTAAATGAATTTATTTCAGCGCAGGACAAGACTTTTTGTTGATATAATAATAAATAAATAAAACTTAAAACTAAAACCAGCAGCTTTAACTCATAAATCAACACGATTGAAGTAAACGTTCAGCTTTAAAGTAATTAAAAAGCTGCTTTTATTTTGAAAAAACAAAAGGTTTCCGCTGCCAAACAAAAGCAGAGGGTTGTGTCGTTTCAGACTTTTATTTTGAAAAGCAGTCGAGCTGTTCTGATTTAATGTTTATAAAAAACTTGTTTTGTTTGCGGAAGTTCGGCTTTCGGCTCCTTCAGGAGTTCTGATTGGTTGAAATTCAGCCACCGTGAGCGGCGGGCAATCATGTAACGCCTGATCTGTTAGTAAAATATCTCATTAATCAGAGGCGGATGAATCAGTTCAAGATGGCCGCCTAATCAACACTGAGCACCGTCATGAAACCTTCAGGAAACGTCAAACATGAAACAAGGGATCAGATTCTAGTGGTGATCCGGTCAAAGGTCACAGATCAGCCCGTGCTCTAACTCTGCAGCTGGACACCTCTTAGGTCGAAGGAAGATCACCATTGATTTCAAGGTCATGAGGTCAAAGCTCAGCACCACAGCTGACCCGATTCTCTAACTCTCCAACAGTCTGATGAAGGAATGTCAAACTGCACAGCTGGACACCTCACGGGTCAGGGGTGATCCCTGTTGATTTCAAGGCACATGGGGTCAAGGGTCAAAGGTCACCTCTCTGTTAAAACCTGGTCTCTGCTCCTACATGTGACCCTTTAGTTCCCGTTTGTGTCAGCAAAGATCAGGTAAAAACTAAGGATCAGATCTGGATGAAATGTTGGGATTAAATTCTGGTTCTGATCCAGATTCTGATCCGGATCGTTCTGTTCTTTAATCTGACGCCTCGGCGGAGCTTTGAGCTCTCTGAGGGCTTCTTGTTTTTATTTCTGTATCATCTGTGATAAAAAAAAACACCCTTTAATTTCCCGTCATTCAGCTCCAAACGTCTGCAGAATAATCTGTAATGAGATCAGCTGAGTCGTGTTTTGTTGCCAACAATTACAAAACGTAAACAAAGGCGGGGAACATTTGTTGTTTTCTAACAAAAACCCCTGATGAGTTTGAGTTCCTTCATCCCCCAAACAACCATTTAATGACCTGGAGAGAAGTTTGGAGCTGAATTAAAGGGTTTTTATTAAAGATGACAGAAGATTCAATTAAAAAATCTAGTTTTTGGCAACTTTTACGTCTTTAAACGACCCGATCAGACGAGTTTGTGCAGAACTTTCTGTGTTTGTCTCTGAAGTAAAGTTTGTTCCTTGACGTCTTCTTGAGCGCAGAGTTCTGATCTTTTCTCGGACGTTTCTGTGCCGTTCGGCCAAATCTTCCCGCTCGTACAGAACCCAAACCCGGACCCGGCTGAGGTCCCTGATGGTTTAAAGATGGCTTCTTTCTTCGCACGGCTGTTTGTTTATTTGGATCGCGCCGCGGTCGGGTTGATTGCAGTTTGGTATTTAAAGCCGCGGAGGGATTTTTAAGCATCCCGTGAAACGCCACGTCCCGACTTCCTGCCCCTCCCAGACGCAGCGCTCCGAGGACTCATGAGGTGGACTCAGGGGGGAGACTCCTCGGACTCCAGAGGAGACTCCTCAGACTCCGTGGGGAGACTCCTCAGACTCTGGGGGAGGAAGACTCCTCGGACTCGGGGGGAGACTCCTCGGACTCCGGGGGGGATACTCCTCAGACTCGGGGGGAGACTCCTCGGACTCCGGGGGAAGACTCTTCGGACTCCGGGGGGAGACTCCTCAGACTCCAGGGGAGACTCCTTGGACTCCGGGGGGAGACTCTTCGGACTCCGGGGGGAGACTCCTCAGACTCCGGGGGGAGACTCCTCAGACTCCGCAGACTCCGGGGGAAGACTCTTTGGACTCCGGGGGGNCTCGGTCTCTGGGGGAGACTCTTCGGACTCCGGGGGGGAGACTCCTCAGACTCTGGGGGAGACTCCTCGGTCTCTGGGGGAGACTCTTCGGACTCCGGGGGGGAGACTCCTCAGACTCTGGGGGAGACTCCTCGGTCTCTGGGGGAGACTCTTCGGACTCCGGGGGGGAGACTCCTCAGACTCTGGGGGAGACTCCTCGGTCTCTGGGGGAGACTCTTCGGACTCCGGGGGGGAGACTCCTCAGACTCTGGGGGAGACTCCTCGGTCTCTGGGGGAGACTCTTCGGACTCCGGGGGGGAGACTCCTCAGACTCTGGGGGAGACTCCTCGGTCTCTGGGGGAGACTCTTCGGACTCCGGGGGGGAGACTCCTCAGACTCTGGGGGAGACTCCTCGGTCTCTGGGGGAGACTCTTCGGACTCCGGGGGGGAGACTCCTCAGACTCTGGGGGAGACTCCTCGGTCTCTGGGGGAGACTCTTCGGACTCCGGGGGGGAGACTCCTCAGACTCTGGGGGAGACTCCTCGGTCTCTGGGGGAGACTCTTCGGACTCCGGGGGGGAGACTCCTCAGACTCTGGGGGAGACTCCTCGGTCTCTGGGGGAGACTCTTCGGACTCCGGGGGGGAGACTCCTCAGACTCTGGGGGAGACTCCTCGGTCTCTGGGGGAGACTCTTCGGACTCCGGGGGGGAGACTCCTCAGACTCTGGGGGAGACTCCTCGGTCTCTGGGGGAGACTCTTCGGACTCCGGGGGGGAGACTCCTCAGACTCTGGGGGAGACTCCTCGGTCTCTGGGGGAGACTCTTCGGACTCCGGGGGGGAGACTCCTCAGACTCTGGGGGAGACTCCTCGGTCTCTGGGGGAGACTCTTCGGACTCCGGGGGGGAGACTCCTCAGACTCTGGGGGAGACTCCTCGGTCTCTGGGGGAGACTCTTCGGACTCCGGGGGGGAGACTCCTCAGACTCTGGGGGAGACTCCTCGGACTCCCGAGTCGCTCTGCTGTCATCTGAACAACCGACAGGTTTCCCAGAGCAGCATCAGAGCAGAAAGGCCGTTAGAAAGCGGGACGATTTGTTCACATCTGGAGAGGATTTCCCCGCCACCAGAAAACACTGCATCCGTCCCTCTGTGGCGTGTGTGAGTGTGTGTGTGTGAGAGTGTGTGTTTAGTTTAAAACAGATGGGCGGTTTACATTAGCAAAGACGGGCAATAATCAGGTTGGAAAGGAAACCGCCGGCATTCAAAGGTTTGGTTTTATCAACCAAACGCTGCGAGCTGAAGGAGCTGAAACTGAGGCGCTTAAGCTACAAGTAGCAGAATGCTAGCTACAACCTGAAGGTAGCAAATAGAAGCAAAAGACTAGCTAAAAGCAGCTAAACACTGAACAAAAGCCAAAAGTATCGAAACACCAGCTCAAAACTAAAAGCAGCAAAATGCTGGCTAGATACTAAAATGACCAAAAGGCTAGCTGAAACTAGCAAAACCTTAGCTGAAAGCAACTAAATACTACCTAAAAGTAGCAATATTACAGCCAAAAAACCAAAACAGTAGCTAAAATCAGCAAAATACTAAATAAAAGCTAGAAGTATCAAAACACAAGCTTAAAGCTAAAAGCAACAAATCACTAGCTAAAAACCAGAAGTAGCAAAGGGCTAGCTAAAAGAAGCAAAAGACTAGCTAAAAGCAGGTAAACACTGAATAAAAAACAAAGGTATCAAAACACTAGCTTAAAGCAGCAAAATGCTAGCAAAGGTGGTAGAACATTAGCTAAAATAAGTAAATGCTACCTAAGAGCAAAAAGAAGCAAAATGCTAGCTCAAATTCAAAACAAACAGTAGCTAAAAGCAGCTAAATACTCAAAATAAGCTGAAAGTAGCAAAACATTTGCTAAAAGCAGCTAAATGCTAAATAAAAGTAGCAAAACTGCTAGTTAAACCCTAAAAGAGGCAAAAGGATAACAAAACACTAAAAGCTAAAAGTCGCAAAATGCAAGCTAAAAGCGGCAAATCGCTAGCCAGATACCAGAAATAGCAAAAGGCTAGCTGAAAGTATCAAAACATTAGCTGAAGGCAACTAAATACTACCTAAAAGGAGCAAAATTATAGCAAAAAAAGCAAAACAGCAGCTAAACTCTGGAAAATACAAACGAAAAGCCACAAGTATCAAAACACTAGCTAAAGGCTAAAAGCAGCAAAATGCTAGCTAAAAAACAGAAGTAACAAAAAGTGGTAAAACATTAGCTAAAAACAGCTAAATTCACATCTTGTTTTAAAACCTTGTCTGTTAGCAAAATATCCAGATTTCAGTAAAACCCTCAGAAGGAAGCGACGGGATGAACGTCTGCAACGGATTAACTTTTGGAGCTAAACCGAAAAAAGATGGCCGCCACAGCCAACGTAGGAAACAGAACGAACTCGGCCGGTTTTGCAGATACCGACGTAAAATGTGTTGTGGTAGTAGCTGAGAGTCATCCCATATTTTTAAGATTAAAAACTCTGAAAGTTGGCGGGTGATATGCATTCCTTCGAGGCCTTTAACGGGTTCGTGAAAACAAACGTTGTGTTTTCGTGTCTCAGCTGCTGGAGTTAAAGGTCCTGGGGACGTCCAGGACTGTCCCCGGGGGACGTCTGGGGCAGATAAACCGGGCCCAGGGCGAGGAGGTCCGTGACGAGGCGGAGACAAGCTGATATCACCCGCCTGCAGCAGGTCGATAAGGAGGACGGGTGGAGCCGAGCATCACAGCTGAGACCTAAAGTCAACAACAGAAACGCTCACCTCCGTCGGGGTGGCGTAGGTTCACGGCGACCGTGTCGTGGCCTCAGGTGTCGCCACTGCCGTGACAGGCAGGCGATCATGTAATTACATGTGTGCACTTTGCCTGTCTGTTAGCAAAATATCTCATGAACCGCTGGTCGGATTTCAACGATACTTTCAGGGAGTAATCACCGGATGGACGTCTACAACTGATTAACTTTCGGAGCTGACCCAATTCAAAATGGCCGCCACAGCTAAAAAAACAACAACACTATAACTGAGTAGATTTTACAGACATTGAGCTAAGATTTGGTGTGGTAGTAGCTGAGAGTCGCTCACAACACAGACTGTAATCGTATGTTATTTTCCAGGTTTGACCAAAAAACGGCGGGCGATATGCATTCCTTCACGGAGTCAGAGCCGATTTTATTGATTTCAGCTTTTAGCTCAACTTCTGCTACTTCTAGGTTTTGCTAATATTAGCTTTTAGTTACACTTTTGCCCATTTTAGCTTCAAGCTACTGTTTTTCCGATTTTAGCTACTGTTCTGCTCGTTTTAACGCCAACGAATCAGACGGAACTCGTTCAGCGTTTTTGCAGAAACATCCAAGAACCTGTTCGGTCTCTTTAGCAGTTTTGGATTTTTTTCTTTTCTGACTTTTAGGGAAACAACTCATCCCTCGCTCTTCACTCTGCGACGTAAAAAATGTTGCGTTCGAGGAGAACCGCCTCGGGTTTCCTGTTCGCCAAAACCGGCGAGGCGACGCGCGCAGCCTCGTGCTGAACCGAGAACCGGGTCGTCGGGAACAACACAGAAAGGTCAACGGGAGGCGGGCCGTTTGCAGCTCGGCTGGCTGGTTTCCCCTTTCTGTGAAAGGCCGCGGTCGGAGCGCCAGCAGCACAGAGGCGAGAGGCAGAAAAACGCAGGAAACACGCGTGACACGCGTACGTGTGTGCACAGTTCCTAAAGAAACTACTTCTTCTGCAGCCACACAAGGTTAGGGGTGAGGAACTCAAAGGCTCAAAAGGGGAAATAAGATCTTTGAAAGCCTGGACACTGAGTCAGAGGCGTCAACAGAAAGTCTGAGAAGGTTTCAGTGTTTTTTTTCCAGGTTGTTTTGAGCCACAACACGAGTTCACCTGAAAGACGGTTTTCTCTCTTTCTCTTAGTGTCACTTCTGGCCTCTTTCTCGTGCTCTCCGGCTGCGAGTTGTGGTTCTTTGCATTGTTATCATCGCTGTCATCGCTCACAATGAAAAACAGTGTGTGTTCGAGGGATGGGGGGAGGAGCAGACACCGAGAACGACACAGGAAAAGAAGGAAAGAGCAGCCAGCTGTCGAGCGTCGGAAGAAAAAGAAAAGAAAAAAAAGAAACGAGTGATTGAGCACAAGAGGAGAAAACGTTGAAGGACGCAAACAGAAACCTGAGCAGGAAAACTCAAACTCTTCAAAATGAAGGATCTGGAACTTTGCAAGACTTTGATTTGAATAAAGAAGTTTTCTCGTTGCTGTTTCGGCTGCTTCTTTATTCCTTATAATCGCCTTTGATCTGGAGCAATTATCAGCAACATCGTACGGAGACCGCAGCGGCCATGTTGCCCGACCTCTCAGTGGTGGATAACGAGCTCTTTAATGCGACATATTTAAGCAATTATCAGCTGGTTGAGTCGAACGAGGCAGGCTGGCAGAGAATCCGCACGGCTAAATTAACGTTTGGAGACCGCACCCCAGGCCACACGTTACCATGCCGACCCGCCATGCGCCGTTCGGGCACGTTGAGGGCACATGTGGACGCCTCTTGACGAACGCATAACGATAAAAATCTGGTAGCGCTGCCCTTCGTTCTGTCTGAGTCTTTATCGTTGGACTGAATGGGTTCATCTGATTCTGCAGAAGAATCAGAGGCAAAGAAAGATATATATATATATTTATATTGTTTCATTGTGAACCGTGCATTACCTCTTTAATGAGCCAATAAGAATGGAATAATAACATAAAATAAAATAAATAAAAGTATTATTCCTTAAAGGAAGACGTGTCCCCTTTGGATGCCAAAGACTTTAAATTACCTGTTAGCACTCAGATGACTCTCAGCTACTACCACGCCAAGTTTGAGCTCAAAATTTTTAAAATTAGCCAATTAGAGCAATCCTGGGGAATGCTAACGTCACCGGATTGCACTTTAAATCCACACAAACAGAAACAAAACAACAATCAATATATTTTTTTACACACTATATTAAATATGAAATTTTTTACATCAAATATTTACCTAAAAATAAGAATCAGTAAACAAGCTGTCTGAATTTACTTTAGCATTGTAGCCTATAAGGTTAGCGTAGGTTTTGCTAAACGTATTTTAAAACAGCTTTTATGTTTATTGAATTCAAAAGTCAGTTTTTAAATCCCAAAAACTAAAGTTACACCTTTTTTTTTAATTAAAAATGTAAAATTCCTCTATTGATGATTAAGCAATAGAAGCAGGCCTATTATGCTAACCTAGGCTAGCATTAGCAGGTAGTTTTTGGAATAACCGTTGCAAACCTGTAAATAGCATGGCTGCTAGCCAGGCTAGTTAGCAGCTAGCCTTTCAAAAAACTGTTGCTAATCTGTAAGTAGCACATTTATAAAATAAACTAGTTAGCAGCTAGAGTTTAAAAGAACTGTTGCTAATATAATAATAGAAAACTTTTTAAACTAGGCTAGTTACCAAGTAACTTTTAGCTGCTGGAGTTTAGAACTGTTGCTAATTTGTTAATAGCAAACTTTTGAAGCTAGGCTAGTTAGCAGCTAGCTTTTGGAAGAAGTGTACCGCCCCTGATGTGCGTCGGTTTTTAAACATATGTATATAAATGTTCGTACCTTCCTGCCTCACTGTGCAAGGGGTAAGGGAGGGGGAAGCAGAGGAATCCATGTCGTGTTGGAATTAAAGGAAATAGAGCACAAAATAAACAAATGCGCAATTTTTTGAAACATAAATCACCTGTTTTTACTTCGCCTTCCTGTTCCGCTCTTCGCCGGCTGGGGGCAGTAACGCGCCTAAACGTTGCTTGGCAACCTCTTAAAAAAACCGTAGAAGAAGAAAAGGCAGAGCAATGGAGGTTCAACAACAAGCATCCGACCGTCTCAGACCGAAATGTTTTCTTTTTTTACTTTTACTCCACGTTTGTCGGGTTTTTGCCGAAGAGCTTCAGTGGGATGAAAACGGATACGTGCTGTACTGTCCCTGCATGGGTAAATCTGGATTTTAACTCGATTATTTTTTCTATTTTCAGCCGCTAAAACTTAATGCAACCTAAACTTTGTTCATTCATAAGTTTGAAGTTCGGAATACGGAGCCAGATGCGTGTGAAACCTGAATTAATCAGTTCAGAAACGTGTCTAACATCGCGGAATTATAAGTATTTCCAGCTGAAAGACAGTAAAGCTCAGTAAACACATTAAAAGCTTCAGCTCTTTTTTCGTTCAGGTCGCTTTGGGAACCAGGCAGACCACTTCCTGGGATCTCTGGCCTTTGCTAAGATGCTGAACCGAACCCTGGCTGTCCCTCCCTGGATAGTGTACCGTCACCACACCCCCCCTTACACCAATGTGAGTACAGTCCTGTCCCCCAACACAAGAATTAAAGACATCTGAAATCCTCTAAAGATTTGTCTTCTTCTTTTGACTGCTCACTTTTTCAGCGAGTCCTCCTTCTCCATCTAACTCTGTCTTCTGCGTCATCTGTCCTCTTTGTCTCTAACATCCCTCTGTCCCTCCTCTGGACATGTCCAAACCGTCTCTAACTTTGTCTCCCAGTCCTCCAACCTGTGCTGGACCTCTGATGTCCTCATTCCTGATCCTGTCTGTCCTCGTCCCTCCCAAGGACAACCTCAACATCTTCAGCTCTGACACTTCCTGTTCTGTCTCCAAACCGTCCAACATGGCCGCTCTCACCGCTGTCTGTAAACCTTTCCTTTGACCTTTGACCTTTGCTGCCACCCTTTTGTCACAAATCACTCCTGAAACTTTCCTCCATCCTGCCTGGACTCTCTTCTTCACCTCTTGTCCTCACTCCCCGTCCTCCTGGAGGACAGTGGACAGGCGTAGCATTCCTCAAGGGAATGCATATCGCCCGCCGCTTCAATGCCGGAGTGTTAAACTAAGATCGTCTTATGTAGAGACAGATTCAGAGCCAAACCTTGTCACCTTCTGAGAGATTCGGTAACATTGATCCAGTGGTTCATGAGATATTTTGCTAACAGACAGACTAACGCAGAGTTTCTAACAAACATGCTGTTCTTATTAAAGCTAACCTTTTTGTCCCCGTTCAGGTTCACGTTCCCTACAGTGAGTTCTTCCAGCTGGAGGCCCTGTCGGCCTTCCACCGGGTGGTCAGTCTGGAGGACTTCATGCAGAAGCTGGCCCCCAGATATTGGCCCCTGGGTCAGAGGAGAGCCTACTGCTTTGAGGCTGCTGCACAGCGGAGCGAAGACAAGAAGTCCTGCCCCATGAAGGTCAGAGGAACGGTTCTCTGAAGCCGCTGATCAGATTATCGGGTAAAGAGTTGATCAGCGGAGGAAAGAAATGGTTCCTTTTGGTGACTCCGGGGGGGCGGTTCATTCCTGGTTCTGTCCCGCGTCCTAGACGGACACCTGGCATTAAAACCCGACCCCACGCAGACCTGAAGGAACTACCTGTGATCCGATCGCAGTTCCCTGATGATGACATGAAACTCATTTCAGTTCTGATGAACTCGCTGATTTATTTTCCCGTCTTAGTTATGAAAACCTGGAGGTTATTTTCACTTTTATCGTCCAGTTTGTTTGTTTTTTGATATTAAACATCCTTTGTTGCCGTCAGTAACACCCCAGGCTTCCTCATCAAACTCTGCTGTCGTATTAAAGGTTCAGCTGTTCACGTTCAGGGCGATAAAAGGTTTGGAGCTCCTGTGGTCACTAAATACCACAGAAGAAGAGCAGGTTCTAAGGTTTTACGTATCAGGACATAAGAAGAATGATTTGGTCTTCACCAGGTTCTGAATTTATTCCACAAAATATAAAATCTTTGAGGCAAAAACTGGTATTTTTTTCCTTTAAGTCCCGATAAAACCCTGGAACTGAACGCTTTCTGTCTTCCAGGACTCCGTGTGCCGTAACGCTGAGGTTTCAGTTGTCTGACCCGGACCGATGGTTCTGATTTATCTGCAGGACGGGAATCCGTTCGGCCCGTTCTGGGAGTACGTCGGCGTCGACTTCGACGAGTCCGTTTTGTTCGGTGGGATTTCTTTCGGCGCCTACCATCAACCGCAGTGGATGAAGAAGTAAGTGTGTGACGATGTTATCGGACAGGACCGGGGCGCGTTTGTCTGTTAGCTAAATATCTCCTGAACTACTGGGTGTTCCTCTACAGCTGATTAACACGGCCGCCACAGCTAATCCACATTGGCGAACAGAGAAAGGCTGTAATTCAGTCAGTTTTACAGATAATGACCTAAAATCTGATGCGTTTGTAGCTGAGAGTCACCCCGACACACTGATGTCAAATTTAACTGAAACTACAACGTTTCATTTCTCAACACAACAACAAGATGAAAGGCGGCGGGCGACGTGCATTTCTTTTAATTCTCCCGTTTCCCCCCTCCGGCTGCTGGATCAGGTTTCCTCCCACCGAGCACCCGGTCCTGGCTCTGCCCGGCGCTCCGGCCCAGTTCCCGGTGATCGAGGAGCACGTGTGGCTGCAGCGCTTCGTGGTGTGGTCGGACAAGATGGTGGCGTTGGGGGAGGAGCACATGGCCAGGCTGCTGACCCGGCCGTACGTCGGGATCCACCTGAGGATCGGCGTGGACTGGGTGAGCCCGGGTTGTTTACAGGAACCAGGACCGGTTTAACGTGCAGAAGTTTAACTCCTCCCTCCTCGCAGCAAAACGCCTGCAGGCTGCTGGAGAGCGGCGACGCAGGGCCTCACTTCATGGCCTCCCCACAGTGTGTGGGCTACAGCCGTCAGGCGGCGCTCCCCCTCACCGCGACCATGTGCCTCCCCGACCTGACGGAGATCCGCAGGGCCGTCAAACTGTGGGTGAAGAAGACCTCGGCTCGCTCCGTCTTCATCGCCACCGACTCCGACTCCCACAGGAGCGAGATAGAGAAGCTCTTCAAAGGGAAGGTGGGTTCAGCATCAGGACCCTTAAAGGGGGCGGGGTTTAACCAGACGCTGTCAGGGTGACGAAACCGAGGCTCCTTAACTCCCGTCCTTGGAGCGGTTTTCCATGAAATTAATTTTAATGTTTACACACATCACAGAAACGCTCCGGAGACGTTTTACTGGTCATATTACGATCTCCTGCATGTTTTAGACGTGTTCTTGCTTTAAAACACCTGCTTTAAATGAACGACTTGTTGCCGTGCTCCTGGAGAACCTGATGATTTGATGAGGAGGTGATTAAACAGTTTGAATCAGGTGTGTTGGAGCAGAAACACCTAAAACTCAGAGGACAGCGGAGCCTCGAGGCCTGGAGTCTGACACCCCTGATGTAAACTATATGGTTTACTCATCTCATAAACCCATATTTTAATCACAATGGAGCAGAGTAAATCTATGATACGTTTAAACTTTACATTAAATAATGTAATGTTGAACTTTATGACAGGAAGAAACCAAAAGATGTGAGTAAGCAGCAGCCGGAGGAGCATTTCACAGCTAATCAGGTTAATGGGCAGTTTTAGAGGCTGAATTTGTCAGAAGTAAAGATGTACAGATGTTCACCAGTCTGGGAAAACTGCGTCTAAATATAGAGGAATGATTTTAAGATAAAGTTTAAATGTTCGCCGTGTTCCATGACGTTCCAGCTGTTTGGGAATTGGGGCTGGAGTTGAACTTTGCTGCTCTTATGAGCCAGTTTTAAAAAAAACTACTAAATATTTATTTATTTTTCCTGTTAATCAAAAAGTGACAGATTGAAAACAGGAAATTCTCTCCAGTTTGTGAAATAAATTAAAGGCTGAGAAGTGTAATTTTATTGATTTTAAAAACGTAGAAATTAAAGTTTTAACATCTCATTTTTGGAGGTAAATGCATGAAGATCTACAGATTAGTTTGTGTTTTTAATAACTTCATAAAGTGAGGTATTTAAATCTGAATCTTTAAGCATCCTTCCCTCTTCTTCGCAGGTGAAGGTGGCGACTCTGCGGCCCGAGTCGGCCCAGATGGATTTGTACATCTTAAGCCGGGCCGATCACTTCGTCGGTAACTGCGTCTCGTCCTTCTCCGCCTTCGTGAAGCGGGACAGGGACGTCCGCGGCCTGCCGTCCTCTTTCTTCGGCATGGACAAGCCTGGGAGAGTCCCCCGCCGGGAGGAACTCTAAGCGCCGGACAGAGACGAACACGAGCGCAGAGACGCTTGCCTGTCCCCCGTCCTGCAGACATGTTGACTGACGGCTCAGACGTCCATCTTCTGATTTACAAACTGATGAACTGTACTTTCTCCCACATGCACAACCTTTCCAGTGATGCAATTTGCACCAGTAAGAATTGTTTTTAGGTAGAATTTTCTATGTTTGACCAATAAATTAGTCTTTTTTTAAAGAAATAACAGCCTAAACTTCATTCTTAAATGTTTAATGTGACAAAAAGCCACTTCATCACTCGATCCTGGGATCAGGGACCTCCTGCAGATCAGATTTCTACAGTTTGTCTAAGATTGAATCCTTTAAAAGTCACTGAAAGAGACTGGATTAGTCTCATTCTAAGGTTTAAGTAAAACGTTGAAGTTTAAACATTTTAGAAAACTAAAATTTGCACAACTTCATCGTTTGAACTCAGTTTAAACACATTTAACTTCAATAAGTTTTTTTTCCTTCAAGGTGTAAGTTTGACCCAATTTAATCAACTTGTTTAAAGGTTTTTTCCAACGTTTTCCTCGTTTCTATAAATCGATCAGCAAACCAAATTTAAAGTTTCTTCCAGATTTGGTTCCGTTTAACTTTTTATTTCCACTCAAAATAAAAAAAACACTTCATGAGAACCAGCTAAAAATAAGGATTTTATTATAAAATTTAAGAACACTTTAATAAAAAACGAAAAACTTAAAATTCAGCTTTTTTTTTTTTAAACAAACATGGAGAAGTTTTAGCTCGAGTCGACCACACAGATGACAGAGTCTTTAAATGGAAACGGGCTCACCTTGAAAGAAGTGACCCAGCTGGAGGAGAGAAAATAAAAAATTAAAATAAATAAAATGATGTGAAAACATCTGGAGTTCTGCTCGGACTAACAGCTTTTATCGCCTCGAAAGGAAATTAAAATTAAAGCGTGTATTCGATGAGGAAACGTCCGACCCGTCAGCACTACGTGCTGGGATGACTCTCAGCTACTACCACACCAAACTACAGCCCAAAATCTGCACAACTGAGACGTTCGTGCTTAAGGTTGGTTAGCTGCGGCGGCCATCTTGAGTCAGGCCGACTCTGAAGTCCTCAGCTGCAGATTTTTATCTAATAGTTGCGTTAAAATCCATATCTGATATATTTTGCTGACAGACAAACGTGCAATTACATGATCGCTCACAGAGCGCATCGTTGGCGGCAACAATTTCACGTTTTTTGTGATTTTAACAAATAAAAGGCAGCAAAACTCTTCGATTCAAGTCAGTGAAATATCAGTTCTTGATTTCTATTAAAGGAAAAAAATGGCGGCCAACCTGTTTGAGTCGATGTGGTATTCCATAACCTGTTGAAGATCGGCGTCGTGGCTTTCGCCCGCCAGGACGTAGATCACGTCGCCCACGGCGGCACATTTCACCAGCAGCGAACACGGCATCGACGCGGCGGCGCGCCACTCGTTTGTGGCGATGTCGTAATATTCCACCGACTTTAGAAAGCCTGTAAAAAGAAAGACAACGATCTCTGTAAATAAAACCGGTAGGAGGTAATCACCGTGCTCCTCGGGAGGTCGGTGCGGTTGCGGTACCTTGTGCGCCCTGACCTCCAACGGCATAAATCCGGTTCTGGACCGCCACCAGACCGTGGTCCTTCCTGGCTTGCCTCATGGAGCACAACGTCGTCCACCTGAAAACGCCGCGGGGACATTTACGCATTTGTTGAGTGAAACGTCTCAAACCACTGGACAGATCGGGATCAGCTTGATTCAAGATGGCTGCCATAGCTAACTGACCACAGCACAGAGGGCTGTCGTTTCTACAGATCTGTAAAAGCCGTGACTCACTGCCGCGTTGCGGGGTTGTAGACCTCACAGCTGCTGACGATCCTGCGGGAGATGCCGTTGCTTCCCCCGCAGACGTAGACGAGCCCGTTGGCCGCCACTGAGCCGTGGCCGGAGCGGCTCACCGACATGCTCGGCTCCGCTTCCCACGACTCCGTCTCCGTGTCGAAGCACTCGAAGAGGCTCAGAGCCGAGCCCCCTGCAAGCAGACGAGTCGGGACGCGTTCAGACCGACGCCACGGGTCCGGGAGAGGAACCCGGACATCCCGAGGAATTCCCCGACCAGGAAAGGATATAAAAACAACGAGTTCTGGGAACTCCTTCCTGTTGGAGCTGCCTGGAAAACCGGCTCTACTCTGAGTTTTCCACACATAACAGAGCACTTCACGCCATCTTTAAAGGCCCTCACATCTGGGATCTTCTTCCTTTGGTCGTGATCCAACCAGGGGTGTCCAATCCTGGTCCTCAGGGCCACCATCCTCCAGGTTTTACCTGTTCCTCTGCTCCAATGGGTGATTAACAGGCTTCTGCAGAACATGAGGGAAACTAGGAAAACCTGCAGGATGGTGGCCCTCCAGGACCAGGATTTGGAGACCACTGGTTATGACCGTGAGATGTCGCCGGCTACAGACCGGTGGAAAGCCCTCATTACTGAGAGCCAATCAACACTCCCCGCCCCGTACTCACATCTCTCATACGATCCCCCCGACACGTAGATCTTCCCCTGGGAAGCGCAGGCAGCCATGTTGGTGCGAGCTCTGGGCAGCTCCCACTTGCAGAACCAGATCCTCTGCCGAACGCTGTAGCAGTCGATGCGTTTGACGAAGCCCCTTCTGTTCCAGCCCCCCAGCACGCAAACCAGATCGTCGCAGTAGACTGCTGCGGCTTCTCGGCGTTCCTCGAAGCTGCAGCTGAAGTTCGTCCAGTTGTAGTCCTACATGGAAGAGCCACAATGGTGCACGCTTCAGAACAGGGGTCTCTAATCCTGGTCCTGGAAGGCCACCATCCTGCAGGTTTTACCTGTTCCTCTGCTCCAACACACCTGATTTAAATCAGTGTATCATTAACAGGCTTCTGCAGAACATGAAGAGGTGATTTAACCTCTGAATCAGGTGTGTTGGAGCAGGGAAACAAGGAAAACCTGCAGGATGGTGGCCCTGAGGACCAGGATTGGAGACCCCTGCTTTAGAAGATGACTAAACGGTCCAACAAAGACATTGTTCAACATGTAAGAACTTGGAGGTACTTTGGGGTTGAAGTAGCGGCAGATGTGAGGCGCTGAGCTTTTAAACAAAGCGATCCGCTGGATCTGGTTGCGGCGAGATCGGGTCTTCACCGACAGGCCCTTGCGGTCCTTCCTGGGCAGCAGGTGGTACCCCATCGCACCTTGGACAGAAGCGCAGGTTGTGCTTTGTTAACCCAGAAAATAAAACTAATTTAGCCGAAATCCAGAGAGACTACACAGAGTTATACAACCTCTGTCAAAAATGATGGGCTCACCGGTCCTGGAGGAAGTTCTTTAACTTTATTACAGAAACAACATCTGCTGATCCCCTCATTTCTGACAGCGGTCATAAAAGTCACCGCTCCCGACTTCGACAAGACTTTACGTCTTCGTTCACTCACTCAGGAGCATGCTGAGGCACTTCGGGTTGTCCTGGATCATGGGCTCGGGCTGCACCGTCCTCAGCAGGAAGGTCTGGGAGATCAGAGGGAAGCGGACGCAACTCAGCACCTCCTCCAGATGCTGCTGCCTGCCGGGCAGATCGTGCCTCAGCCAGAGAGACGCCGCATCGTAAACCTGGAGACCAGAAGACGGCAAAATACAGGAATATGGGAGAACGGTTACATCTAGGAACCCGTGCTTCTCGGCTCCAAAAACCTCGTTTAAAAATGGAGTCTTCACTCAGTGAAAACGACCAGAGCCGCATTTCAATCAGATATGCTGATGTCATGGCTCAGGCATGGGTGAAGCTTAACTGTTAAAAAGCATACCCGATCTCTAAGGGAGAGCCCAGACACCCTGCGGAGGAAACTCATTTCAGCCGCTTGTATTCGCGATCTCGTTCTTTCGGTCACTACCCAAAGCTCGTGACCATAGATGAGGGTAGGAACGTAGATCGACCGGTAAATCGAGAGCTTCACCTTTTTCCTTCTTTTCATTTAAACCAGAAATAGACTTTGTCACAATCAAGAGTAAAAGTTTGGAGTCAAACCATCTATGAGTTCCTCTTCCCAGCCGTGAAAAACTTCCACTGAAGAGCTCTGAGCCGGCAACGAAGTTTTCTGTTTCTCCATCTCAAAAAGCTTCAAAATATTCAGTTTGTTGAGTTTTTTTTTTTTTTTTTTTTTTTTTTGGGGGGGGGGGGGGGGGTCTATCACCTGGAAACAAGTTGCTTTTGTTTAAGATGGTGCTGGTTTGAAAACTTGATTTTCTTTTATTGGTCTGGAATGATGGATGTTACTGGGACACCAAACCCTATATTAAAAAAAAAAAAAAAAACAAGAAATTTGGAAGTTTTGGGTTTTTAAATCAGAAGTGGTACCTCCTCCTCGGTACAGTCCGTCAGGTCGTCGTGCTGCAGCAGTTTCACGAGCCGAGTCACATCTAGTCGTGGAAATTCCTCGAACTGGACGACTTTGGTGAAGTGGCGCAGAGCAAACCGCTCTGCCTTCGCCTTCAGCCTCGGACAGTCGAGCAAATCTGCCAGGGCTGATATACCTGCAGGAGCCCAGCCGGGTCAGTGAGTGTTTACAGCGTGTGTGTGTGTGTGTGTGTGTGTGTGTGTGTGTGTGTGTCAGTACCCAAGCAGTTCGATGCGTCGGTCCGTTCTTCCAGGAACTCCAGGCACGTCGTCTTCACAGGATAGATGTGATACCGGTCGGCTGCAAGCAGCAACGACTGGACGTTCGTCTCGTTCACAGAGATCCTGAAACCAAAAATAAACTAAACATCTGACGAAGTTCCACCAACCAGGAAACTCTGCACGCTCCGTGGAAACACCGCGGACGCTGAACAGTTAAAGCAGACGATTTCAAACATTGTTTTTTTGAAAGAACTGCAGAGGAATGCTTTTCTACGGGGGATTTATTTTGAAAAACCCAGAAGTCACGGCACTTATCTCCTGATTGAGCTGAATGTTTCCATGCTTTAATAGCTAAAATAAAGTATGCAGATGTGATTAAGATGTGGAAACAAAGAGTCCCACCGTTCCGTGTAGAGAAATCCAATCAGCTGCTCCATGATCTCAGGCTCAACCTCATGGAGCTCCACCGCCTGAGACACGGACTCCTGCATGTTTGCTGGAAATAAAAACCACATCAAGTGACTTTCAAACTATTTTATTTCCACATTTATGATAGTTTTCGACGCGCCGCTTTGCCTACTTGTAAACATGAGGCGGAAGAAGTGGCTGGCAGCGGCGAGGACCAAGCGATGGACGGGAAACAGCCTCCCCTGAACCACCAGGGTCACATCACACAGCACACCCTGCAGGAAGAGCTGAAGGGATGAAGCAGAACCACCACGGAGCCGGAGCCCTCCGTTTTCCTCACCTCCATCCTGAACGCGTTCACCACCTTCCCAATGTCGGACCACTGGTCGGAAACGATCCTCCCGGTCTTTTCCTTCGAGGCCATTTCCATTTGTCCGGCTGATCCTAAACCGCTTACTTCCATTTAAAAAAAAAGGAAACAGTTTCAGCACCATGGTTTGACAAACGTTCAACCTGCTGGGACTTGGATCCACAAACAGATCCCTGCTCCCAAAACGCCTGATTTCAACCAGCTGGACCAACCTGCTCTGCTGAGAACCTGTTAACTCAGGTGTGTTCAAAGTGGCTTAACGACATGCAGAAGTTTTCAGCTAAAAGTCAAAATTAAAGCTTCAAAGAACCTTCAGAAAGCTCGTGTTCAGGATTACTTGCAAGAAATGAAAATAAAATAAGGAGGTGACTCAATATTGTTGCACATCTGGAGCGTTATTAATCTTTTTTTTTTTTACTGTGTTTTGCTTTTAGGGAAGCAAACCCAAATGTAATCACATTAAATCCTATTCTAGATGCTCCAGAGAGGAGCATATTTTACAACTACAACACATCAGTCAATAAACACCACTAAAAATAAAAAAATAATAAGATTGATGAGCCTCACCTGATCTCCAGACATGGAGGAAACAAGCTGATGTGATGCTGTCACCTGTTCTTAAAGCGCCAGGTGATTAAACGTCGTAAATGTTCGAAAAGACGCGCAATCAGAGGCTGATTATTTCCAGGCTTGATTAAAAAAAAAGGAAAGGTCTGCTTCTTTCCGGTCTGCCGGCGCGTAAACCCATGATAAACGGCGAGGGGGGGAGTTTAAGTAATAAAAAAAAAATTGAAAAAATAAAAGCCTGCACAAGGAAGTGCCATGAAATTAAGTACTGTAATTATTCGAAAAAGGTCCGCTCTTTACCGGTCCGCCGGCGCATTAACCAGCTAGAATTGACGGTAACCGGCGAGGGAGGGGTTTAAAGCATTAAATGGAGTATCGTAAACATTGATCTTTTATTATTAATTTTAAATTAGTGTATATATATATTTAATGCGAGACCCTGAGAAAAAGCACCTTTCATGACTTTCTTTTTTTAATTTTAGCTTCAAAAACACTTTTCATTTCCCCTTTAAATGAGCACCGTAAAGCTTCGGAGAGAGACGCAATCAGCGGCTGAATTGTACAAAAAAAGGTCCGCTCCTTACCGGTCCGCCGGCGCATTAACCAGGCAACAACCGGCGAGGGTGGGAGGAGTTTAAGCGTCAAATAGAGATAAAACCCTGCAGGATGACGTTTCATCTTAAAACACCTGACAGACAGAAACGACTCTTCAGAGTGATGTCAGTGTACTGGGTTAATAATTGGTGTCAATAACAACAAAAAGTAGATACATTTTAAATCTTCTGACCGAGCGCGCCGGTTCGTGCGCCGGAGAATGAACGGTGCGGACCCAGCGGTTGGCTTGCCCCGGACGGCAGCGCGATGGTGAGTTTTGGATCAAACTGGTTTAAAAAAAAGAAACGTCGCCGTTTTTCTCGTGGCTGATCCGCCCCGGATCCGAGCTCCAAACGAGCCCGTCCGGTTCGCGGTGGTGTCCCGCGTTCGGGCAGCGTTCAGCCGGGGTTTGTAGCCGAGGTTACCGCGGTGTTTGGCCGTTGCTAGGCCGGCTGTTGTGGTCCCTCTCCCGGCTGCGCTGAACGCGAGCTAACGGCTAACTGCTAACTGTGACAGACAGCTAAAAACGGCCTCACTTTGTTCCGATTTAACTC
This sequence comes from Kryptolebias marmoratus, assembly GCF_001649575.2. Lineage (NCBI taxonomy): Eukaryota > Metazoa > Chordata > Actinopteri > Cyprinodontiformes > Rivulidae > Kryptolebias > Kryptolebias marmoratus. The sequence continues at coordinate 28,051,506 of NC_051437.1, forward strand.
ATTTTAGTCAATTATTCAGTCCCTTTTATAGCCTAAGGCTGTGGCTGTTTTGACCAGTTTGCTTGGGTTTTAAATATAAAGAAAACTGCAACCTGAGCAGCTTAATTTAAGCCCCTAACCTCTCATTTAAGCTGTATTTTAGTGTTTTTTTCTGCTAAAAACAGCATTAAAACACTGTAGGATCAAAATAATTCACTTATAAGTCCTTATCTTGTCTAAATTTACTTCCATTTTTAAAGCAGTTATGTCTGATTAGCGATTAAATCAAATCCTAATTAAAAAAAGCAACATTTATTGGATAATAGGTTGAAATAAAGGCAATCTGCATTCATCATTTATAAGAAAAGTGCCCAGAATTACATTTGTCTCCTCCTGTAGTGATTTATTTCTTATTTGTGGTGTAATTTTTGACAAAAAAGCTGCTCAATTTTCCTTAAATCCCCAAAAAGACAACCTAACAGACCTTTTAGTTCCTGTTTTCAGCCACATAAATTCCTAAAAATGAACCATTTGGATCCATCAGAACAGCTTTTTTTATTACACCAACAAAATGTAGGAAAGTAAACTAATAACTGTATAATTACCCTCAGTAACAGACTCAATCTTTAAGGTTTAATGCGAGTTATTTAATAAAAAATTAACAGATTATTGCCAATTTTTTGTGACGGATGAGAAAGTTTCCTGTAGTTTTATGGTCATTCAGGACGTTAATTATCCCAGTTCTGTAAGATTCCAGTGTTTAAACCCGGATTAATGACTTTGGGATCATTTAAAAGCTCGTTTAAAGCTCTCATTTAACAATTTTTGTTAAATGTGAGCTTTTTGTCAAAAGCAACCGAGTTCTCCGCAAACGGCTCGTTGCAACGAAGGTTAAAAAAGTTTAAAAAGTTACTTTCCTGCAGCCGTGGCTCTTTTAAAGTATCTCAAATCGCTCATTTCAACCTTTACAGTCGACTCAGACGTTTATCACGTTAAATTAAATCTGTCCAGAGCCGTAAAATGAACTTAAAGGTCTGTAACACGCAAAAAAATGAACGATTTCTAACAAATTGTTGACGTTTGTTGGCAACTTCACATGTTAGGACAAAGAAAAGGAGCCTGTCCTCGTGGATTGGGACAATAAGATGCGTTTAGAGTTAATTTTTGCGTTTGCAGGAAAAATTTACCCTTTTTTTAAGTCTCCCACTTTCAAACGACAAAAAGCAGAAACTTGGGACAGTTTGCCGTGTCCCCCTTTAAACGAGGAAGACAGAGGACAAAAGGAAACCTAAAATAAAAAGTATTTACAGAAGGTTAATGGCGTCTGAGTTTATCATCTACTAATAAGTCCTATTTTACTCTAAACTCATTTTTATAACCAAAATCGGGGACAAATTGTCTTTTTGACAGATTGCCTGTTTAAAATGTCCCCAGATCCAATTTCTTGTCGTTTCTTTGTGAGTTTTTTTTATCTTTAGACACAAAACCGTCTCCGTCTGTCGTGTTCAGGCACATTTTTTATGAAACGCTAAGTCGCTGAATAAACAAGAAGCCGATACGCGAGCGGGAAATGACCAGTAATGACTCAGTTTTCGGAGCTTCCTGTTTGGTTGTTTCAGACGTGGGGACTCCTGTCGGCGAAGCGTTCCTGAAGCGGCGGTGTGACGACCCGAGGTGCCGAGCGGCGACTCCCGCCATCCCATCATGTCGAAGACCAAGAGCTCCGAGTCGGTCAAAGTGGTGGTCCGGTGTCGGCCCATGAACGAGAAGGAGCGGGCCGCGGGCTTCGAGCGCGTGGTTTCCGTCGACGTCAAGCTGGGCCAGATCATCGTCAGGAATCCCCGGGAAGCCAGCGAGCTCCCCAAAGTCTTCACCTTCGATTCGGTTTACGACTGGAACTCCAAGCAGCTGGACCTGTACGACGAGACCTTCAGGCCCCTGGTGGATTCGGTTCTCTTCGGCTTCAACGGGACCATTTTCGCTTACGGCCAGACGGGGACGGGAAAGACTTACACCATGGAGGGAATAAGGAACGATCCGGAGAGGAGAGGGGTGATCCCGAACTCCTTCGAGCACATCTTCACGCACATTTCGCGCTCCCAGAACCAGCAGTACCTCGTCAGGGCGTCGTACCTGGAGATCTACCAGGAGGAGATCCGGGACCTGCTCTCCCAGGACCAGGCGCGGCGCCTGGAGCTCCGGGAGAGGCCCGACACCGGCGTGTACGTCAAGGACCTGTCCTCGTTCGTCACCAAGAGCGTCCGGGAGATCGAGCACGTCATGAACGTGGGCAACCAGAACCGCTCGGTGGGCGCCACCAACATGAACGAGCACAGCTCGCGCTCCCACGCCATCTTCGTCATCACGGTGGAGTGCAGCGAGCTGGGCGTGGACGGGGAGAACCACATCAGGGTCGGGAAGCTCAACCTGGTGGATCTGGCAGGAAGCGAGAGGCAGACCAAGACCGGCGCCCAGGGAGAGCGGCTGAAAGAAGCCACGAAGATCAACCTGTCCCTTTCTGCGCTGGGAAACGTCATCTCGGCGCTGGTGGACGGCAGGAGCAGCCACATCCCGTACCGAGACTCCAAGCTGACCCGCCTGCTGCAGGACTCCCTGGGGGGCAACGCTCGCACCGTCATGGTGGCCAACATCGGCCCGGCGTCCTACAACCTGGAGGAGACCCTGACAACGCTGCGCTACTCCAACCGGGCCAAGAACATCAAGAACAAGCCGCGCATCAACGAGGACCCGAAGGACGCCCTGCTCCGCGAGTTTCAGGAGCAGATCGCCAGGCTGAAGGAGCAGCTGGAGAAACGCGTCGGGAAGAAGAAGAAGAGGAGGCAGAGGAGGAGGGACGGCAGCGGCGAGGACGACCAGGAGGACGGGGAGACGGAGGACGACGACAACGAAGAGGGAGGCGACTACTGGCGGGAGCAGCAGGAGAAGCTGGAGCGGGAGAAGAAGGCCATCATGGAGGATCACAGTCTGGTGGCTGATGAGCGAGCCCGGCTGCTGAAGGAGAAGGAGAGGAAAATGGAGGATCTGAGGAGAGAGAAGGAGGCGGGAGAGATGCTGGCGGCGAAAGTGAAGGTGGGCAGCCGGGACAGCGACCGCTTCCCTTCCCCGACCCGGAATCTTCATTCTTGTTTTTCTGATTTCCTGTCCAGGCGATGGAGAGCAAGCTCCTCGTCGGCGGGAAGAACATCGTGGATCGCACCAACGAGCAGCAGAGGATCCTAGAGCAGAAGAGGCACGAAATCGCCGAACAGGTAAAACCAGAGCGTCCGTCTCGGGAGCCGCGGCTCGGGTTTGTTCGCCCGGGAACCTGAATGCCGCGACGCTCTGTGTCGTCAGAAACGGCGGGAGCGAGAGATGCAGCAGCAGATGGAGAGCCGCGACGAGGAGACCCTGGAGCTGAAGGAGACGTACAGCTCGCTGCAGCAGGAGGTGGACATCAAAACCAAGAAGCTGAAGAAGGTAACGGGCCGTGCCGGGCCGGGCCGGTTCTGCTCACTCATCACGGGTTAAACTCACGCTAACTCCGGTTTCCGTATTCGTTTCCCCTCCAGCTGTTTTCGAAGCTGCAGGCGGTGAAAGCGGAAATCCAGGACATCCAGGAAGCGCACATCAAGGAGCGCCAGGACTTGGAACAGACCCAGAACGAGCTCACCCGGGAACTCAAACTCAAGTAAGGAGCAGAAACGAGCCGGAGGTTCAGATCCTTCTTCTCGTGTTCTCCGATCGACAGGGTTCAGATTTATCTTCACACCTCCACCGATATCTGGTTAAACGTCACCTGGACCGCGGGCTTTCTGTCTCCGTCATCGAGCTGCTGGTGGAAATCTGACTCCTCCTCCTCCTCCTTCTTCTTCTTCTCCTCGGCAGAACTGTTGGAGTTCTTTAAGAACTGGTTGGTTTCCTGAAACAGAACCGGGTTTTAATCACAGTCCACAAGTTTTCACTCAGGTCAAAGCTGCAAATTTGGGAAGGGGGAGGATCCAGTAGCTTAATGTTAGCCTGTTTTAGCCAATCAGAAACCAGTTCTGATGTTTTATCCAATCAGAAACCAGCTCTGATGTTTTATCCAATCAGAAACCAGTTCTGATGTTTTATCCAATCAGAAACCAGTTCTGATGTTTTATCCAATCAGAAACCAGTTCTGATGTTTTATCCAATCAGAAACCAGTTCTGATGTTTTATCCAATCAGAAACCAGTTCTGATGTTTTATCCAATCAGAAACCAGTTCTGATGTTTTATCCAATCAGAAACCAGTTCTGATGTTTTATCCAATCAGAAACCAGTTCTGATGTTTTATCCAATCAGAGACCAGCTCTGATGCTTTATCCAATCAGGAACCAGCTCTGGACCAAACTGTCCAAGTTTCAACCGTCCAGCTGCTGGTTCGAGTTGGACGAATTCGGAGGTTTTTTGACGCACGGTGGATTAGCGGTCAGCACTGTTGCCTCACAGTAAGAAGGTCCTGGGTTCAAGCTCCGGTTTCAATAAAGGTTGATAAATAAAAATGATGCTCCCACCACCGTGCCTGTCAGTTGGACTCGGTGGTCTTAGGAAAGCCTGACCTCGGCTCCTCCTGACAGCTCAGCCATCAAACCGTCCTCCTGAGGACATTCGTCTCGTCCTCATGGACAGCTGCAGGGTCCGGTCCAGCCTGAAGGAACCGACCCAGGCTGTGGTGATGGAGAAGTTCCTCCCTGGAAACAGAAAACGGTTCTAATCAGTCGTGATTTGTGGATCTGACCCTTAGTCTCAGCCCGACGTTTGTCTTTCAGGCACCTGATCATCGAGAACTTCATCCCCTCGGAGGAGAAGAACAAAATCCTCCACCGGGCGTTCTTCGACGAGGAGGAGGAGTGCTGGAAGCTGAAGGCCATCACTCGGATCGAGGAGTAAGCCGCAGCGTTCTTCACGTGGAACGCAAACAGTACATTTAGTATTTCCACGTTTTAAAACCTCAGTTACACAAGTTTGTTTAATTTAATGTAACTGAAGAGAGCTTCCTGTTTGAAAGGAGCTGCTTTTAAATCTAAACTCAGGAAGCAGGAAGCAGATCTTAGAGAACTGGAACGTGTTTCTGTTCAATTTGAAGCCGAAGGTAACAGGATCAGAACCATCCTGCAGGTTTGACCCGTTTCCTCTGCTCCAACACACCTGAGTCACGGCCTGCAGGAGCCCGTTAAACGTAAAATCAAGCAAACTTTTTGCAACTTTAACCCAATATTTATTGTTTCTAAGGTGATTCGCCACCGTTTCTGCGGTCTAGTCTCTTCTTTGTGGGTTTGTGTAGCGTGGAATACAAAATAACCCCAAATAACTCAGGAAGAAGACACGTGACGTCACTTCCTGTTAACATCAGAATGCCGGGAGCGTGCAGGAGCAGCGACCGAAG
>NC_051437.1:28057384-28063375 GCF_001649575.2 Kryptolebias marmoratus
CCCCCCCCCCCCCCGAGGTTTTTATCCGTTTCATTAAATAACCTGACGTTGCGTCGATCCTCTTCTGCTTCAGTGACCATCAGATGATGTCGCGGCCTCTCTCCGCCGTCGGCTACAGGCGTCCCCTCAGTCACCACGCTCACATGGCCATGATGATGCGGCCCGACATGAGGTACAAGGTGAGCCGGTCTGCAACCAGCTGGGGGGAAACTTAAACCGACGGGACTTCCTTTAAATCATCGATCGATTTCCAAAAATGTTTCCACAAATTTCACCACAGCTGTTGAGCACCTTTTACAGATAAAACTTACAATAAAAGAATTAAATAAATGAATAAATGTCTGCAGTTAAACCACGCCCATTAGATCCTAAACGTCTCGCTCGCCGCCGCCCTAAACGCGCCCGCCGTCTCTCCTCAGGCCGAGAACATCCTGATCCTGGACATGGACCTGCCAGCGCGCACCACGAAGGAGTACCAGGAGCCGGTCATTGCCCCAAAGGTGGCGGCGGCTCTGGAGGACGCTCTTAGGGACGAGGACGAGATCCAGGTGGACGCCTCGGGCTTTCACAGCAGCTTGGGAGCAGCTCCGCCCATCGGCGGCGGCGGCGGCGGCGGCCTCAAGAAGCCGAAGTCCGGGTAAGAGCGGTTTGAAGAACGTCTCCGTCGCTCAGATGGCTTTTTAACGCCCGCTGCTGTTTCCTGTCCCCCAGTCGGCCGAGGACGGGCAAGAAGGCGAGCACCCCGACGTCTCCGTTCGGCGCCGGCAGTCCGGCGTCTCCTCTCTACCCACAATCCCGCGGGCTGGTGCCCAAGTGACGGCTCCGCCCCTTTTCCTGCTTCAAGATCCTCCCGAGGCCGGGTTCTGTGCCCGTCAGAAATCTAATGCTGCTCTGTGAGTTTCAACCACGTCACTGTTCCACGCCGAAGCCTCGAAGTCTTAAACGCCGCCGCGGGCCGTGGCGCCAACGTTTCAGGTTTAAGTTGCTGTTTCTCGGCGCCGGAAGGAAGCGTCCTGGTTATTTAGCTGTTTGTAACGTTTCCTTTCAGGACCTTTGACCCGTAAACGAGAACACCCCGGTCCACCTGAGTTATTTCCAGCAGCAAAGCTTCTGTCACTGATTGGTTCTCGGCGCCGGCGAGCCGCCCTGGTTCCTAACAGAACCGACGGTCGTCCATGGGAACGCCTCCTCCGAAGAGAGCCGCGGCTCGCTCGCTGCAGGTCCCGCCTACTCCGAAATAATCCAAATCTGTAACTTCGTTTTCCTTTTTTTTTGGCCACGAAAGCTCCGCCCCTCCTCTGAAAAAACGCCACTTTAAGGCCAGCTGGGAAAACCCGGCCGAGCGACGCTCCTTCCGAAGACGCCGCGGTTGCTGTGGTTTGTAGAAACGAGCCGAGGGACGTCGGGGGGCGGAGCGTCCCTCGGACACATCAGGGTCCCAAGGTGCCTTAAACCGGCGTCCTCGGCGTCTTTATTTGAAGACGGCGAGGACGCCGGCTGAGATTTCTTCATTCCAGCGTCAGAGGAACGGAAACGCAGCGGAAACCGGGAAAGGTGACCCTTCAGATCAGATACATCAACAACCAGAACGACAAACGGCCGCAGGCAAAAACATTATCGCCCTTCCCACCAATCAGAGCTCAGACGGGTCAGAACCAGATCTGAGATCAGATCCAGAACTTCCTGGAAATTCAGGAGATTTGTTTCTGAATTAAACGTTTTAGAGCGTATAAATCTCCAAAACCAGAGTGGAGCAATTCCTTTTCCCCCTCCGACTGCGTCCGTCGAGAACCGCCCCCCACTTCCTGTCCCCTGGAGGCTCCGCCCACCTCTCTGCTGTAACCCGGCGCCGCCGTTCGACCCACGCCTGCACAACCACGTCGGATCATTTCACGTTAAATCCAGCCGGGCCGACCTGTAGTCACTTTGCAACAATAAAAAATAAAAAGTAATTATTATTATTTAAATTGTTCCTTTTTATAAACAGATGTAGATGTAATTTTTATATTCTTTTCTCTTTAAGATGTTTATTTTTTAATCTAAAGTGTTTTATTTTTTTTTTGCGTCTCACATGCAGTATCTGTGTTTTCTTTCCACGCGCACTGACTTCGTTTAACCGCCGCCGCCGTCGGGTCAGAACCCCGGAACCTGAATGTTTTTATTTATCCGAACATCTGTGACCAATTTTAACTTTTTATTTTTTAGCCAAACGATGATTCTGTGGCTCTTTTTTTTTAAATTCATTATTAAAGACAGTTTAGTGGAAAACGTCTGTTTTTATTTTCTGTTCTGTCCCTTTAAGAGCGGCCATTTTGTTGTCATGTCTGGTTGTTTGGAGGACCTGTCAGCGGTCAGTGTCTTACCTGCAGCAGATCTTAAAGACGTTTTATCGGAGCGGTTTTAGCTCTCTGCCACACCTCTAGCAGTGTCGGCCATTTTGAATTGGGCTGCCATGAAAAGGAAACAAACAGCTGCAGACAGAGAACTGATTAATTGAGTGATGTAGTAAGACTCTTATTGTGAAGGACAGAGATAGTAAGACTCTTATTGTAAAGGACCGAAAGACAATAAGACTCTTATTGTAAAGGACATTAAGACTTATTGTGAAGGACTGAGAGATAGTAAGACTCTTTTTGTGAAGGACTGAAGGACAATAAGGCTCTTATTGTGAAGGACTGAGGGACAATAAGACTCTTATTGTAAAGGACAGAGACAGTAAGACTCTTATTGTGAAGGACTAAAGGAGTTCTGTGACTCTTATTATAAAGGACTGGGGGACAAGGACTCTTATTTTGAAGGACATTAAGATTTACTGTGATGGACTAAGAGACAGTAAAACTCTTATTGTGAAGGACTGGGGGACAATAAGACTCTTATTGTGAAGGACTACAGGACATTGAGCTCAAACCCTCATAAATCATCTGAAACTCTTATTTCTTCAACTTTAGAAACAAAAATAATTAAATCTTTTATTTTTATTTCCCTCTTGATTTGAAGCTGAAACAGTTTTTAGTTTTATTTTTGTTAATTTAACTTTAACTAATTAAACTTTAGATTATTTAACTTCTGACTTCCTGAAGTTAAATAATTCACCAGGACTTTGTTTTTTTTGTTTTTTTTCTTATAATGAACTTTATTACCAGGAGTCAATATTACAGCTGAAATTAAAAAAGAAGCAAGCCTGTCTCATCAAAGTACAATAAAAAATAAAAATAAAAATAAAGAGAAACACAAACGAATACATTCAGCAGAGCACAGAAAAGCCAAATAAGATCAGGAATGATCAGAAATAAAGATCTAAAATCATCTAATTACTGAATGTCTGTCAAACTGGGACATTCTTCGTCTGCATCTGAAGCTTTTTACGATTTAAAGTCAAACATTAAAAAAAAAACAATCTTTATCTTTTCTTTTTCGATCTGCTGATCTGCCGTTAATCCACAGTTTGGCACAGATAGAAACTAAAAGAAATGCTTCGTTAAAAACTAGAATCCATTGTGGAAAAATAAAAAGGAGACTCACAAACACGCTTTGTATTTTTAAAATCTTCACGCTTCAAGTTTCGGAAAAAAAAAAGAGAGAAGAAGAAAACCAACGTGAAAAAAAAAAAAGAACCGGCGGAGCGGCGCTTTTACCGACGGCGAAGGGAAAATCGTTTCCGGTTTCTGCGCTGGTTCAAGAGCTTTGTGGTTTCTGGAGACAGACGGGAAACAGCTTCTTGGATGTGGATGTAAGGAATTTAAACCTGAGGCCCCGTTCACACCGGAACGCGACCCGCCATGATGTAGTCAGAGTACCGCCAAGAGTACTCCCAACGGTACGATCCGCCCATCAACTCCCTCACACGACAATCCTGAATACACGCATCTAAAGTTGGAGCACTGACCAGGTTTTTAAAGGGGTCGCCTGTGATTCTAACCTTTGACCCCGTGACCTTGAAATCAATAGGGATCATCCCTGACCCATGAGGTGTCCAGCTGTGCAGTTGGACATTTCCCTCGTTACATGGCTGCAGAGTTTGATGAAACAAGAGTACCACCAACGGTAAATGATATGCCTGTCAGTTTGGACAAGGTTTTGTTTTTTTTACAAATGGGTCACCTGTGATCTTAACCTTTGACCCTACAGCCTTGAAATCAATAGGGATCATCCCTGACCCATGAGGTGCCCAGCTGTGAAGTTGGACATTCCCTCATTACATGGTTGCAGACTTGGAGCTTGGACAAAAATTGTTGTTTTTTAACAAATGTGTCACCTGTGGCCCTAACCTCTTGACCACATGACCTTGAAATCAATAGGGATCATCCCTGACCCATGAGGTGTCCAGCTGTGAAGTTGGACATTCCCCCGTTACACAGTTGGAGAACTAGAGCCTCGACAAAAGTATTTATTTATTTTTTTCCAAATGGGTCACCTGTGATCATATCCTTTGACCCCGTGACCCTAAAATCAATCGGGATCATACAGCTGTGAAGTTGGACATTCCCTCGTTAGAGCTTGGACAATAAACTGTCCACAGCTGGACGGATGGGCAGACGGCACTGTAACGTCCTACGAGCCATGAAAGAAAACCAAAAACAATCAACTGAACGTGTTTTAGTGACGTTTTCAGGAACGCAGAAGGAACATCTGGGTCCATATGGGTGTGGGGGGAGCAGATTTATGACCCGAGGCCCGGTCCAGGACCTGAAGCAGGTCTTTGGGTTTGCAGCAGAGTCACGAAGCCGCGGCCGGACCGTGCAGGAAGTAACGAGTAACGCCGCAACAATAAATACGACCCGATGCTCAGACCAGGAAGCTTCCCGGTCTCATCCCGTTCAGGACCTGCTGGAGGAGGTTCCTCGCCTGCTGATGGCTCCTCCAGGAACCGTTCCACCGAACCTGGTTTGTGTTCACCTGACCCACAGACTGCAGGCGCAGCGTCTAACTGACTCGTGAGGGCGTCTCTCGGCCTTGTGGCTTAGATTTCGAAAGCGTAACAGATTTAGCCTCTGCGACTCACGTAAGGAGACCGAACCCCCCGTGAGCGACTCGAGACGTTGTGGAGACTCCGTCGTGAACGCTGCAGACATGAAAGGAGCTCCAGGAGAAGCTCCTCCGGTTGCTGCAGCGGCTGAGTCAGAATCAGCCAGAAAGTCTCGTTAAATGGTTCTGAAAACCTCCGCAGGCCGTCACGACGTAGAGCCAGGCTGCACACCGGAGGAGGTTCTGATGGGCCGAGGAGAGACGGGCAGGGTCCAAGTCCTGAGTGAAGAGGGCCTTTTAGAGACTCTGCTGTTTGAATATGAATGTCGGGACTGGAAGTTAGCTGCACCGGCAAGGAGACGAGTTGGACCGCAACAATAAAATGTGTGCATAGAAAAACAAAAATTACAAAAAAAAAGAGGAAAGTTCAAGCTTCTACCGAGTTTCTCATCTCCTGAAAAGGTTTCTAACGCTTGGTCTCAGAAGAGCCGGTCATTTAGGAGCCGATCGGCGTGTTTCAGCCCGGCAAGAATCCTCACAGAGCGCCGCAGCCGGGCGGAAACAAACCGAACTTCCCGGTAAACGACCGAATGGACCGAGGCAGAGTTTGGAAATAATCACGACTGTCACTGCGAGTTGTACTGACTTCCTGTGAAACGGACAAACCCTGTCCCCATCGGGCGTTTCCTCGATCTGTAATTACCGTAAAGACAAACGCCTCCTGGGGGGCGGCAGCGGACGTACAGCCGCTCTCTCTCCGCTCGCCGTCCAAACTTCTGCTGCCGTCACTCAACGCTGGAACACAACTAGAGAAACGCCACAAACTGTAAAACTTCCTGTTTTTGTTTTTGCACCACACAAACCTGATCAAAACACGCCCAGAGTGGTGAAAGCCTCCCTCCTCCCCCCTTCGGAGGGAAAATAAATAATCTGACTCTTCAGGAAACTAATAAAGAGCAGCAGAGAGGAAGGAGGAGGATGATGATGGAGAGGAGGATGAGGTGAGAAAGGAGCGCTGGGGGGGGG
>NC_051437.1:28063474-28067045 GCF_001649575.2 Kryptolebias marmoratus
GGGGGGGGGGGGGGGGTATCTGAGGCTGCGGCGCCTGCAGGGTTTCAGCTCTGGGCTCGGACTCGGACCCGGACCGGGGGCTCCAGCCGGGCTCACTTCTCTCTGTAGTACAGCAGGTACATCTTCAGAGGCTCGGGCAGCGGCAGGCTCAGGATGCGCTCCCTCAGCACGTTCACGGCTGGCTGGGGGCGGAGCAGCTCGCCCGTTTCCTTCTCCTCCTCCTCCTCCACCCGCTCCTCCTCTTCGTCCTCCTCCTCCACCGTCTCCTCCTCCGCCAGCCCCCCTCTCGCCGACCGCCTGCTCGCCCTCATTGGCCGCCTGGCCTGACGCTCGCCGGCCATCTCCTCGTCCTCCATCCGCCCCTCCTGGTTGTTGTTGCTGTCCAGGGGGGCGGGGCCGATCCCGCTGCTCGCCACCACCTGTCGCGTGGCCAGGACCAGGGCGTTGCAGTGGCGCCGGTGGACCCGCCGGCGTTTAAAGCGAGGGCCGTACTTGTGGAGCCCCGCCGCCGCCAGCCCTCTGCCGACGCTGAAGGAGGAGCCCCGGCCGCGAGCCTGGCCATCTCCGCCGTCCGTGGTCACTCGGAGGGTGTGGCGGATGCAGATCCGGGCCAGTTCCTGTAACGTCCGGACCTCGTACTTGGCTGAAAAAGTGGCGAAAGGCAAAAACGGTTAGAAGAATGGAGGGAAAGTGATGCAACTCCGCTGCAAAACAAAACAAAAAATGGATTTTGCTCATTTTTTTGTACAGGTGAATTTATTCTGCAGGCAAATTTGAAGAAAATTGGGATAGTTTGGAGTAGCTATGAGTAGTCAGTGTCTTACCCAGGGGCGTGGCTATGGGTGGGCGTGGCTTGACCAAACCCCACCCACTTTATGCCAAGACTCAGCCAATCAAATCAAAGTTTCCTTCCACTCTTAAAATGTCGTGAATTTGGGGCTGCTCTAATAAAAACTGCACAGAATTTTGATCCACAAGTTTGAATATATTGTAGTTTTTCCTTTAAATTATGCACACAGGCTCAAATACGTACAGATATTCAGCTAAGATGGTTTTAGATCTGAGGCCTCGTTAGTGATCACGACTGACTGCAGCTCGTGGTTTCTCTTTGCCAGGACAAAAAGGAATTGTTTGACAGCTCTCGTTGGATCAATAAATCCTCACTGGTTCCGCTCGGATAAAAGAAAGCTGGTTGGGATGTTCAGGAACCACCAAGACTGCCAGAAAACCAGCGGCCCTGTCCACAGTGAAGCCAATCTTACATCTCCGTGGACCGAGAGGACCGAGGAAGCAGGTGGACACGTGTCCCACACAGATGAGCCTGACGTCTTCTGGAGAAAGGTTAGACGATCAGACGAGACAAAGAGCGGCAAGAAGGACGTTTGGAGGAGTCAAAAACACTGGACCAACTGTAAAGCACGGTGGTGGTAGCATCATGCTGTGAGAGACGGGAGTATTCCCTCCAAATCCTTCAACTTCACCTCAAATCAACAACTAGACGGCTGAAATTTGGACCCAGGTACGACAAAGATCCCAAACATCAAAACTGGTTTCTGATTGGATAAAACATCAGAACTGGTTTCTGATTGGATGAACCATCAGAACTGGTTGCTGATTGGACAGATCAGGCTGACACCGAGCTTCTGGATGGACCTCACCAAAGCCTCGACCTCAACCTGACTGAAAATGTGTGGAGTTTGGTTGAAAGTCGGGTTTGTGACAAAATAACGACCAATTTCAACAAACTACCGATGCTGGCAGGAAGCAGGGCGGTCGGAGATCGGCCCGATTTCTGCCAGAAGTCCAGGTGAGACCGGCTGAGAGACATTTAACCAAATATCAGCGGTGGGTATTGATTCGTTAAATCCACCCTGATCTTTGCCCGCTGGCTGTTTAGCCTGGGAGAGAATCAGCATTATCGGTTTGTTTTGGTTTTAACGAAGGGGGGAAAGCGTTAAACGAGACCCACGTAGCGGGACGGTCTTGGGTTTGCCGTTCGTGTTGTGTTTGGGCAGCACCAGAGGGGCGAAGGACACGGAGATGATCTTTTTCGTCTCCCAGCTGCTCACTCCAGTGCGGGTGATCTTCGTCAGCTGCAGCAAACACAACAAAACGACACGGTTCCTCTTTAAATCCACTCCAGGAAAACCGTTTCCAGGTGAGGCGACACACAAGGAGCACCGACCTTCTCCTCGAGAGGCATCACCAGGATGCCCCCCACCTTCAGGAGGTTCTTCATGTACTCCTCGTGTTCCTTCTGGACCCCGGCGCCGCAGTAGACCCGGTCATAGTGACGGCTCTCAGGAGGGATCTCCAGGCAGTTCCCCACCACGAAGGACGGCTCGCAGAACTCGAACCTGTGGGCGGAAATAAGCATGGCTCCGTTTCAGTTTTAAGGTTTTACATTTTTAAAAAAAACAACATCTAGGCCTCAACATGTGACAAATTATATAAAGTCATTATTAAGTCAACAAAAACTGAATCTCAGAGGTTCTGGATCAGGAGGTTCTGCTGCTCTGGAGCTACAGGTGAGAGTTAACACGACGTCAGGGCGGGAAGACATCAGCAATGACCTCAGAGAATCAATCTGGGAAGGGTCAAAGGTCATCTGGAGTTCATCGTTCTACAGAGAGGAAGATTATTCACATTTAGGAGAGCTGCTGATCTTCACCCTGAAGGTCAGACCGTGCAATGAGCTCCATCTCAGCCTCTACAGGCCTCAGTCAGCAGGTTAAAGGTCAAAGGTTAAAGCCTCTTCTCTCTAAAAACAACATGGCAGCTCGACTTGAAGGAACCACAAGACTTCTGGACCAGAACCAGAACCAGAGGACAGATGTTTACCCAGAATGCACTGCAGCTGTCAGCACGGTGGTGGAGGGCTGATGGTTTGGGCTCCTCTGCAGACCAGAGGACAGATGTTTACCCAGAATGCACTGCAGCTGTCAGCACGGTGGTGGAGGGCTGATGGTTTGGGCTGATTCTGGAGTCAGATGTGACAAACAGGACAATGATCCCAAACACAGCAGAACGGTCCAGAAACAGAACCTCAGAGTGGGCCACAGCTCCTCCACAACCATCAGAGACAAACAGGAAGCCACTGAGAGTTCTGCTGCTGGAGGAGGTTCTGAGTTTAAAACCTGGAAGTTTAAACCGGACTCGACTCGGCTCCTACTTGTCGAAGCTGTCGCTGGTCTTGATGAAGGAGTCTAACTTCTGGTAGGCGTACTCGATCACGTCCGCGTGCAGCTCGATGCCGTGGTTCACTCCATACGGTCCTGGGACAACGGGAGCAGAACAGCTGTGAGAACCAGAACACGGAAACCAGCAGATCCGAAAAAACAAACAAACAAACAAACAGCCGCGGTACCCAGAATGAGTCCGACCATGGTGCTGAGGTATCCGGTCCCACTGCCCAGGTTCAGGAACGAGAGGCCGGGGTGCAGATCCAGAGCCTCCATCACCTCGGAGTAGATGCACGGAGCCGACAGGTGGATGTTGCCGTGGCGCCACGCCAGGTCCTGCAGACGTCAGGAGAACATGCTCAGAGTGTCTCTAAAACCCCGCCCCCCCC
>NC_051437.1:28067073-28071671 GCF_001649575.2 Kryptolebias marmoratus
CCCCCCGCCGCCCCGCGACGTCACTCACCTTGTAGGCGTTGTCCCGGTACTCATCCAGGTAGTAGTCGGCGCGGTCGATGGCTCGGAAGGCCCGCTCCACCAGGTCCGAGCGGATGTAGTACGCCTCCTTCAGGTTGTCGATCAGGTCGTCGTTGTCCTCACCGGCACTCACAGCTCCGCCCATCCTGACGGGACGCCAAACCAACAGAACAATGAACCCAATGTCTCCGTTCCCTCAGAGAAAAGACGCCACGGCCGACCTGACGTTAATCTTCACAGAAGCTTGTAGGAGGAGAGATTTCACAATAAAGTTTAACGTTTATTTCCAGCGTTAAAAAATAAAATCAGCCTGAGCGACACGACCGTCCAACGGGAACGCTCAACAACCATCAGTGATCCAGATCGAAGAATTCCTGCCTTTTAGATTAGTTGATTTATTTGTTTTTGATCTTAAATGTAATTTAAAATAATGTCCTCTAAACAATGAGACACTTTTCTCCTGAGCAGGAAAACCTGGTCTATCGTTCAGAGACGAGGGTTTCATAAAACCTTCAGGAAGTGATGCCGATCTGCAACCGATTAACCTTCGGAGTCGGTTCAAGATGGCCACCGATCTTAATCCGTGGTCGGGTTCGAGGAGGCAGCAGGTCCAGGAGGGAAACCCAGACCTCCCTCTCCTCCGGGAGGACCCCAAGTCCTTCAGAGAGTTCTGGGTCTCCTCCCAGTGGGACATGCCTGGAAAACCTCCACAGGGAGGCATCCAGGTCAGACGAACCACCTCAGCTGACTCCTTTCCATGAGGAGGAGCAGCAGCTCTACTCCCAGCTCCTCACCTCATCTCTAAGGCTGAGATCCAGGATTTTCTGCTTTGGGTCCTGATCCAAACCTCGTGACAGGTGAGGGTTCCCAAACCGGATCGACTGAGACGTGACACCGTGCGGTATCGGTTCAGGTTTGATCATCTCAGCCATGAAAGGCAAACGCTTATAAAGAAAACTTCTTTAGAAGAAGAATTTCTGCAAGGTTCCCACCCCCCGGTCTGCAGGTTCTGAGGTTCTCGCACCAAAACAAGGTGGAACCCAGAGCATGCTTCTCCTCCTCCGCAGGGGGGCGCTGCAACCCGGTCCGTGTTGTTTCAGCTCACATTTGGTGCCGAACCGGAGAGCTCCGCTGGTTCCAGGTCGGACCCACAAACACAACAACCGGAGCCGAGCTTGTTTACGGCATTAGCTTCAGGTAAACAACGAAAACAAAACATTTTCACATCTGTCAGCCTGTCAGAGCCGCATCCCCCTCACCCCCCTCACCTCCTCACCCCCCGAGCTCCCTGGAAAACAGGAAAAATGGAGCCGAGGCGAAGACAAAAGCTGCAGCTGCTGGAGCGCAAAAACCTCCGTCAGCCTCCGGTTTTCAGGCCCAGCGGGTCGGCGGTGTACCTGGCAGAAAGGTCCGACTGAAACCGTCCGTCTGAGCGGGGTTCCGGCCCTTCAGATCCGGAGAATCGGTGCTGTTGTCGCCGTAGGTGGTGGGGGATCCGGCCAGCGCACCGCGGCTGGATGTAAACATTCGGCCATCTGACGCGATGACGTCAGACGCACGTTACGCAGGGTCAGCGTGGCCTGGAACCGGAAGTAAACGTCCTTCAAACTCCTGAAATATTATAAAAATATCAACAAAATAACGACGTAAAACCTACTTACTGAATAAAATATGTTTTTGTTGTTTTTCTGCTTTTTTAAAAAAATAATAGAAACGTTTTTTATTAATCTTTTTAGGTTTTAGCTTCTTTGAAGACACTGTATTTGAAGTTTATTAAAATAAAAACGACTTTAAAAGAAAATTCAGTTCTCATATAAGGTATGTTTCTGTACCACGTGACTCTACCAGATGACCTTCGACCTTTAGCCTCAGTTTGGGTTTGTGAAAACTCAACTCAAGTCAGGTTAACTCGATCAGAACTAGTTAATCTGATTAAATTAGTTAAACTAATCATTATAAATCAAAACTTTCAGCTCGCCCCAGAGTAGAGTGCTTTAACTTTTATACTTTTAGATTTATTTTACTTTATTTATAGATTTTTTTTTGTAGAAATACGTTAAATTATTTTTCAGTTTCTGGAAAAACTTTTCTTTAAAAGATGCTTCGGCTCATTTGTTCTGTTTTTGGCTTCCTATAGCTTTTAGCTACTGTTATGCTAATTTTAGCTTTTAAACAATGTTTTACTAAATGCAGTTTTTAGCTATGGTTTGCTAATTTTACCTGTTATAAAAAGTTATTTTAGTTTTAACCTTTAGCAAAAAATTTTTTACAGTATTTTATTTTTTAAGAACAGTTTTGCTAATTTTAGCTGTTTGCACGAGTTCTCATTTTAGCTTTTAGCTACTATTTTGCTTCTTTTAGCCTTCAGTAATAGTTTAGCTAAATGTAGCTGTTAGCATCAGTTGTGCCTGTTTTGCTTGTTTTAGCTTTTAGCTACAGATTTCTTCCAGCAGTCGAAGTTGGAGTAAAACAGCCGAAGTCTTTCCTTTTTACTCATCTTCACAGCACGTGTCGGGGATGACTCTCAGCTACTACCACCTCGAGTCGAAGCCAAAGGTCGGTTAGCAGAGGCGGCCATCTTGAACGACAAACAAGAGCAGGCCGTCTTTTTTGTGGCTGAAGGTTAAAAATATAAGAAATAGTTCCTAAAATAACCAAACATAAACATTTTAAAGTCAGACTTTTGAAGACAAAACAGAAATAAACAAAAACTTAACGATACGAAGTTCACAATCATAAAAAAGTAGAATAAAAAACAAAAATAAATAATTTTTTCCTCTTAAAAGTGATGATTTTCCATTTAATTTAGTCTCTTATTCCTTTAATTTCATAGCTTTTTGTATTTTTATTAAAACTTTATTTTCTAATAAGAGCTTTCATGCAGATCTAAATGATGTCAGCGATGAGGACAGAGAAATAAAAGATAAATGATTATTTCTGCTGCTGTTGAACTGCTGCTCCAGCAGATGTCAGCGCTGCTCAACAATAAAACTTCTCATCGGTTAATAATTTACATTTTTAATAGGGAATAAGGTTTTCTCTTCACATGATCCCCAAAATATGTTTATTCTTGTCAGAAACCTCATTAAATGTTATTTTATAACATTTGAATCAGATTAAAATCACGTTTAAAAGACATTTTCTTTGGAAACAAAGTGGAACAAACTGTAAAATAATCTGAAAAGTTGTTTTTTTTAAACCTAAAAACAAAATAAATTGTATTTTTTTTTCATAAAAAAGATAAATAATTAAACCAAACATGTGTTGAGGAGGACTCTCAACAACTTCCACACAAACTTTTAGCCCAAAATCTGTAAAATCAACCGATTTATTTGAGCTATTTTTGTTTGTTTTGTTTTCTAAGATCAGTTGGCTGTGGCGGCCATCTTGAATGAAGTTTGGCTCCAAAAATAAAATCAGTTTAAGACGTTAAAGGTTCTTATTAAAAACTATGAAATGAAGTTCTCCTGAACTTTATCATCAAAGATTTACTGTCCGATGGTCTAAAACTCCCATAAAACCTCCCAGAAGAGCTGAAGCTGTTCTAGAAGCAGAGTGGGCCAATATCAGATTAAACCCTGAGGATGAACTCAGGTTTATATGAAGGGAGGTGAGCGAATACTTTTGGTCATGTCGTGTATATTTTCGTCCGTTTCGTTCGAAGCTGAAAGTTGGAAACATCTGCAGAGAAATCCTGAGTTTCAGACTCAGGAGGCAGAAATTTATCGGTCAACAAACCGACGAAGAACAACCCGAGTCCCGAGAGTCAGACGGACGCATCAGATTTATTCCTTCTTTTATCGGCCCTCAGATGGAATCAGATCTTTGATTCTGGATCCTCTGAAGGCTTCAGGGGTCTCAAACTCACCTTACCTGGGGGCTGCTGGAGGTAGAGTCTGGGTGAAGCTGGGCCGCATCAGGTGTTCCACAAAAAAAAGTACAACCAATCCAGTCTTCTCAGTCTTTACTAATAACAATTCAGAACATGCAGGACATGAACACTTCTTCAGGTTTCTCTTACTTCTTCCTCTGACACAGCTGGTATTAATATTCCATCGCCTGAAACTGCAGGTTTGGAAAAAGACACGACTGGAGCTGGGTGATAAAAGCATCTTTGCACTGAGTGACAGGATCCCGAAATCCTGAAACACATTTCAAGTGACCAATGTTGCTAATTCATGTTGTCAAGAGCCTGAGCTACAGTGGCTAAAACATATATAATGCTCGGTGCATGTGAGGAAAAAATGTGTGGGCTGCAGTAACACCAAGCTTTGATTCCAGGCCGGGGGCCACAAAGTATCGGTCTGCGAGCCGCAACCGGCCCCCGGGCCGTGAGTTTGAGACACCAGGTTCTGATTTCATCGAGAACGTTTCATCTCAGATGTTAGAGAAGATCTTTGAGAATAAAATCTGCTGACATCTGGAGACAAATAACCTTTTTTTTTTCACCCACCCACCCATCCATCCACCCATCCATCCATCCTCCATCCATCCATCCATCCACCCATCCATCCACCCATCCGCCCATCCATCCATCCACCCACCCATCCATCCATCCA
>NC_051437.1:28073991-28081066 GCF_001649575.2 Kryptolebias marmoratus
GGTAGGAACGTAGATCGACCGGTAAATCGAGAGCTTCGCCTTTTGGCTCAGCTCTCTCTTCACCACGACAGATCGGTACAGCGCCCGCTTCACTGCAGACGCTGCACCAATCCGCCTGTCCATCTCCCGCTCCATTTTTCCCTCATTCATGATACTTAAACTCCTCCACTTGGGGCAGGACATCCTCCCCGACCCGGAGAAGGCACTCTACCCTTTTCCGGCTCAGATTTGGAGGCACTGATCCTCATCCCGGCTGTGAAAGCTGTAGATCACGGCCTGATGAAGCCAACAGGATCACATCATCTGCAAAAAGCAGAGATGCGATCCTGAGGCCACCAAAACAAATAACAAATAACCTGAACGTGTGAAATTTAAACTTTGCAACGACAAGAATAAAACCTCTGGATCCACCAGCCCCTCGAGAGGACGAACGATTGTCCTCAAAATGAAGACACGTCCTTTTGATTGCTCAAACACACGACAGAGACGCAGACGTTCCTTCTTGTCTATGAGTCTTTATTTGTACTTTTCATAGAGAACATTTAAAATGGTTCATACGCCCACGATAATCGACATCACGTCTCTGCTTTATAACACTGACACAGGAACAGGGGGACATGTCCACAAGTACACAAACACACAGTCACAACAAACTCGGCCCACCTACAGCGTCGTACCCCGTCCCACCCCCCCAGAAAAGATTCAACAAAAACATGAGACCCCGAGGACGCACAGCCAAGGCCTGTCCCACTTTACAAAATGGAGCCATAGCAAAGGAACGACCATGTCTACAAAAGTAACAAACAATCTATTGTTATGGAAGTGCTTGTATAATTCTGGAAGTTTTTTTTTTGTTTTTTTTTTAAGTAACAGTGCCTAGAAAATCACCAGTAAAAATATCTCATCTCTGTAAAAATGTGTCAGCAGGACAACCCTTGGCTGTGGACGTTTGTCTTTGTCACAAACTAGGATTTTTTTTTGTTTTTTTTTATTCTTTTGTAATTTTTTAAAACCATTTTCAACTTCAATACAACAACAATAACACTGTTTCTGCTGAATACAGATATGTACAGAGACTTTCCACTTCTTGGTTATAATAATGCCCTGCACGCTGACGACGATCCTCGGACTCCGTTTGGGTCCCTGAATTGACGGAATGAGATCACAGTTTCTGTAGCCGAACGAAAGCTTCGTGTCCCCTCCGGTAACGGGACGGCGTCTGTCTGCGTGGACAGCCGCGGGGGACGGACGTGTTTATTTACAGAGTAAACCCCCCCCGCCCCACCGCCGCCCGCTCCCCCTGAAGTTAAAGGGACTCGTTGCAAAGATCGACGTCGGACGGTGAAGTTTGAGAGAGGTTGCTGGAATGCGGGTACGCGCTCGACGTAAACACGATCGACCCGCGTTCGGCCGGGGGGGGAGGGAGGGGTCTGCAACCTTCACGTTTCCAGAACCGCAGAACGTGCTCACCAACTGGCGGCCAGCGGGCCATATTTAAGACTCAAAACCTGCAATAAATGTTGACATTTATTGGTATTTTTTACCGGCTAGGACAAAGAAAAGACCTGGGAGTCCTTCCTTTATTTGTGGTAAAAATCCTTAACGAATCCCATAATCGTTAGGAGCTAATTGTGATGCGTTCGCCAAACTGTATTTTCTGTTTTCCTGCCCTAAAGGGACAGTCCGGCCATTCTGAAGTGGCGTTCTGTCAGACGGCGAGCCAAACGAGGACCGCTCGCGTCTTCAACGGCGACAAACTAAAAAAATAAAACAAAGAGGTTTTTCTAACGAAGCGTCCTCTCACACCGGTGTGTCGTTTGAGAACAAGAGTTGTTTTAAAAGCTGGAAAAACAACTAGCCGTTAGCCTAGCCTGCTCTAAGCTAACTGACAGCTAACTGTTTGACAAAACGCTTCAAAAGTGACAAAAATATTTCAGTTCTCCGGCGAGTTTCAGGAAAAGGTCACGTTGTGCTGTTAGAAACTGGATTAATGACGAGGCGAGCAAGCTAACAAGCTAACAGGCTAACAAGCTAACAAGCTAACAAGCTATTAGCATGATCTCATCAACATGATTTGCTGATTGTTGTTTTTCAAGACGGGAAAACCGCTGAAATAAAACTTGTCTTTCCTGCTTTTCTTGGTCAAAGGGGGGCCGCAGAGGGGCCCTGGAGCCGTGGGTTGCAGACCCCTGGTGTCGGGACAAAAACATGTCAGAAACGGAGAAGCGTGGATTCTGGGAGAAGACGTTTGGGCTGGAATGAGGGAGTGAATCTGCTGCTGCCGTTCGGTAAAAAGATGGCCGCTCGTCCCTGTTCCGGTTCTGGTTTTTCCTTCCCACTGTCGCCTCTGAGCCGCTCCTTTAACCACCTGGCTCTTATATAAAGTCTGAACGTTTCTGAACCTGAGACGAGTTGTTTTTTTTAAATAAACTGAACGGATCGGCGTCTTCGTCTTCCGTCACGCCGACTTTGCAACGAGCCCCCGTGAGCGCGACTCGAACCCGGCGTGAAACGAGCCGTTTGTTGAGTGGAGTGAGAAAGGCACACATGATAAGACCACACAGCAGGGGGGGGAGTTCTTTTGGTTTTTAGGTTTCTTTTTTTTTATTTCGCTCGATGAAAAAGTGCCTCTCAGTTTCTTTCACGTCCCAAAAAACAAAAAAAAAAAGAAAAACAAACAAACCTCACATTTGGATTTTGGGCTGACTTCCCTGAAAGTTTGATCCTAATTGAAGCTTTAATCCGTCCAGGACCATCAAACCCGCTCCATCGCTCAGGACTTTTATGTAAATCAGCAAACAAACAGTGCGTGGGCTGCGTTCGCTTTCTCAGCCGACTCGTTTTTCTTTAAACCCGCTCTGCTTTCACGGCCTCGGCATTCTTCATTTCCATCCCTCTGTAGACGATTTCATCAAGCAGTTTAAAAGGGGTCATGCCATATCAAATAGGTTAGGAGGATATTCACAGTCTTAACACTCTCGGGTAGTTTTCTCGTGCATTTCAACACTACTTTGTTAACCAAATGCATCCAAACTCTCTTTCCTGAGGAAAGGTTACACAAGACATGAAGAAGAGGGAGGGGGGAGGGCGCCGGAGAGCTGGAGGTTCGGGTAAAAAGTCATAAAAAGCTTTGACATTCTTCTGAGTGACGTCCACATATTTATGCAACAAACGCCTCCGACAACAACAAAGGGGAGATTGTTTTGCCCGGCGAATCAATTTCCCACTCCCACACGCTCGTCTCGTTGAGCGGGAGGCCTTGATCCCACCGCTGCCATCGCCTGTAGCCTCAGCTGGCTGCTCGACCTGTGGCGGCACGGCGCTCCCCTTCCTCCCCCTCCTCCTCCTCCTCTTTTCCCTGGTCACCTGAGAACCAAACTCTGCTTCCTGTCAATTTCTTTTGGTTTTCTTGTTATTTGGAAAAGAAAAGCGCTCCTCCAACTTTTTTTTTTGTTTTTGTTTTTTTTTCGTCCCGAGCCCGGGGGAACCGAACGCTCGCCGCTCTCCCGTACGACTCGAAATGCTGGCGTCTTCAACGGTTATCTCAGAAAGTGCACGAAGGAGCTTCATTCTACGTTGGCTAAGAGCACATTGACAACATGCCTTTGACATCAGAGTTACACACAGGAATCGAACTGTACACCACTCCAAGGCTGCTCACACGAACGTCTCCTGCTCACCGTTAATAACACACAAGAAGAAGAAGAAGAAGAAGAAGAAGAAGAAGAAGAAGAAGAAGAGGACGCACAGTGCTGCTGAACGTCATCCAGAGGCGTCGACTTTTTTTTTTTTTTTTTTGAAACTTCACACGAACTCAACGCGACACTGTGGAACAAAGAGCCGTCCAGCTGGTTTCAGAAAAAAAAAACACACAAACTGACACTTTTCAGATCCAAAGACGAGACACGTGAAGAAAACGAAGAAGAAGATGGTGCGGGCAGAAAAAAAAGGAAAAAACTATCATCAACTACAAACCCAGTTCTGAAAAAAGGTTGGGACGTCGAGTAAAAACGTTAAAAAAAAACAGAACGTAGCGACGTTTAAACCTCATAAAACCAGGTTTTATTCACACAGGATCCTAATAAATACAGGAAATGTTTAAAAGTAAGAAGTACGAAGAAGAAACATCTGGAGGAGAATTTAGGAACTAATGAGGTTAAATATCAGGAAGAGGTTCTCCAATCAGAGTGGAACCGTGACAGAAAACTGGTTCTGGTTCTGCTCAGGAACACTTCTACATCTGTAAACACAGATGCTGCTTAAAGCTCTATCAGGCAGAGAAGAAGCCAGATGTGAACAGATGTGTCTCCTCTGGACCAAAGAGGAGAACTGTTCTGAGGTCAAAGCCTGCCTCTCTGATGGTATGGGGGTGCATTAGTGCCTCTGGAAAGGATCTCCAGCTGCTGCTCTCCTCAGGTCCAGATGTTTACAGAGTGATGGAGATGCTGCACAGAGGAGAACATCTGGAGCATCTTTTAAAGAGACGAGCTGCTGCCTTCAACATTTAACATCTTTGTCTCAGTGTGAATAAAACCCGGGTTTATTAAATTTACAGATCGCTGAATTCTGCTTTTATTGACACTTTTGAGAACGTCCCGATGTTTCTGGAACTGGTTTTGTTCTTCAGCTTGACTGGATATTTAATTAAAGCCACAGTTGAGCAGGTCTTAATGATATTAAATCAGGAGGAACTGGCTCCTAATCACCCTCACGTCTCCTCTGAACAGCTAGTTTTGATACAAGAGAAGAAGAAGTCAACAATTACACTGGAAAAATATATGTATGTTTATATTCATATATATAGCTTCTTTAAAATCTATTTGTACAGAATGTATATATAGTGTACTTATGGCCATCTTGGCAGAGAAATAAAGGCATCTGAAACAATCAGCACTCGCCTCCGGACCACACAGAGATGCAACGAATCCGGAAAGAAAAGTTAAGTTCTCCGTTTTTTTTTTTTGTTCTTTTTCCTTTTCGTTATCAGTGGCACTTTGTGCATCAAAAAATTAAAATCTAAAGTAAGGCTACAAGGGTGTGTGTGTGTGTGTGTGTGTGTTATATCCTGGAGGGCCTGGATGTGTCGCCGTGTGTTTCAGACTCACGCATCCGGAGTCCCGGGGCGAAACGGCGTCTCGGAGGTCGGGGTGAGCCAGAGCTGGCCGCTACAAAGCGCTTCGGGAGAGGTAAGTTTCTTTTTTTTTTCTCTAAGACGCAGAAATCAAACGAGTGCTTTCGTTGGGTCGTCGTACAATCAGCTGCTGGTGCGTCTCAGTCCACGCCGAAGCAAACAAACGGTACCGGTCCTGGTGTCGGTCGGCTCTTTATTTAAATATTAGCACTGTTATTTTTTTTGTTTTCGTTTAAAACTACTCGGACTCAACCGTCACATCACGCACATAAATAACAAAATAAATATACAGCCGGTTTCTTTCATATTAAATAAATAATAAATACACTTTCCCCTCCTGTCAGCGCTCAGCTTTCCTGTCGCCGTGACAACGAAAAACAAGAAAAACTCAAAACTTTTAGTTGTAAAATTATCAAAAAACTCTCGATCTGTTATAAAACATCTGCGCTTAAAAAGGATTAAAAACAGAAAGAGTTGGTTTTCAGTAAAGATGCTTTTTTCTTTTACAAAACAAACGAAATAATAATAATAATAATAAATAGATTGCTTCAAATAAATAAACCTCAATAACATAAATGGCAATAAGTTACAGTTTAAAAGTTCACAAGTTTAAATAATTCATTTGGAGCAGAAAACGAGGGAACGCACACCGACCGCCGTCGCTTCAGAACGGGGACAGGAATCGATCTGCTGCTTCAAAAATAAAAATAAATAAAAGTAAAACAAACAGAAGCGTCAGCCGCTGTGAGATCCGACTCTGCGGCGGCGTATTGCTGGGATGCGTGTGTTTGCGGCGGCGGCGGCGGGGTCGGACGGACTCTCGGAGCCGGTGAACGCATGCGAGCGCCGCGGCAAGTGCTACAAACGAACGGCGGCGGGAGTCGTCTCGTCCAGCTCCTTCGAGCAGATCCTCCTCAGAAAGAAAAAATAAAAAGCTAACCGCCGCGCTCCGGAGGCAGCCGGCGGCGGCGGAGGGGAAAATGGCGGACGGAAAGTTTGCGGAAACATGATTCTTGTTTTCCAGGTTTCCTCTCAGCAGCAGCACGGTGTGGATTTTGGTCACTTTCCTTCAACAGAGCGTTCCCTGGGATTGTTTTTTTTTTTAAAGTTGCCATTTATTTAAGTAACCTGAATTCCCTTTTTTGTTTGTTCCTGGATCCTGGAAGCTGCAGGCTCCACCCCCTCACACCTTGATGCCCTTCACGGCCTTGTTGATGCTCTCCAGCAGCGCCTTGTTCTCGGGGCTCTGGAAGCAGTCCTTGTTGGTGTACATGTCGGTCAGGGTGCTCACGTAGCGGTCGAAGTTCTGCTCCGTGATCGGCTCCTGCTGCGGAGACGGGAGACGGGAGACGGGATGAGCGAGCGGGCGGAGACAATCCGGACACGCGGGACAGCGGCGAAGCTCACCAGGTGTGGCAGGCGGATGTTGGCGAGGCTGCGGATCAGGGCGCGGCTCAGACCCGACAGCTCCATGAAGAGCGCCTCGTTCTGCTCCTCGATCATCTTGTTCTCGTGCTCGATGCTCTTCAGGTTCTTCTCCATGGAGGAGATCTGCAACGAGCCCAGAGTCATCCTCACCGCCATCGGTGGACGCTGGAGGACACCACAGTGTCTCCGTGTCTGACCTGTCCTCCTGTTGGACGTATACTCGGCTAATTCCTGCTTTTTTCTGCTCCCTTTTCAGGGAGTCCTCCATCTAACCCTGTCCTCTGTGTCCCCTGTCCTCCAGCTACCTTCATGTCCTCTCTGGTGTTTCTCTGCTCTTCAGGTTCTGCAGAAGCTTGTTCATCACTCAGGTGAGTCACAGCAGAGAAACACCTGAAACCTGCAAGACTGTGGCCCTACAGGGCCAGGGCCAGGGCCAGGGCCAGGGCCACGACCAGGACCAGGACCAGGGCCAGGACCAGGGCCAGGGCCACGACCAGGACCAGGACCAGGACCAGG
>NC_051437.1:28086315-28097922 GCF_001649575.2 Kryptolebias marmoratus
ACAAGGACGTGGACCAGGACGTGGACCAGGACCAGGACCAGGGCCAGGGCCAGGACGTGGACCAGGACGTGGACCAGTAACAAGGACCAGGACCAGGACCAGGAAGTGGAGTTATCGGGGTCAAAGTGGACGTCCCCCTCGGCCTCCGTTAACAAACCGACATCCTGCAGAAAACGTCTCTGAAGTGTCTCCGCTCACAGAACCGAGGACGAGGACTAACAGATCACTTCCCGTCCGTCAGGAGACCCGGCGGAGGAACTCACCTGAGTCTGCAGGTTGACCATGTCCGCCTCCATCTCGTTGTTGGACTCATTCAGGTCATTGATCTCCTTGTTGAGCTGCTTGATGTCCTCGTCGTTGTCCAAAACTGAACCAGGAGAGAAACACCGAATGAAAGCTCGACCCGACAACAAACGGAACGAGTCAGTGAGGACCGGGTCTCCTCCCATCGTACCGTCTGTGGCTCTGAACTTGGTGCTCAGGTAGTCCTCTGCGGGGAACTTGGTCTTCTTCTTGGCGTACAAGGCTCTGGGGCATCCGGAGAGGCTGGAAACACACAAGGAGGTTCATCTGTGAATCAGGGGCGCCACGGGCGTTTCCCCCTGGACACCAGCACCCACTGGAAGGTGATCGCTCGCTGCTCTGAACTGAGCTGCACGGTTCGAAGAATAACCGCTGAAACGTATTCAGGGAGCGAAGGACTCTTGTTACTGGCAAGGAGGGTAAAGGAGGGAAAGTCTTCAGGCGTTTGTCCGTCTGTCTGTAAAATTACTAAAAGTTATAAACAGATTTTCATGAAACCTTCAGGAAACATCAAATACGGAACAAGGGATTGTTGGTGATCCGGTCAAAGGTCAAAGATCAGCCCGTACTCTAACTCTGCAGCTGGACACCTCATGGGTCAAGGGTGATCACCATTGATTTCAAGGCCACAGGGTCAAAGGTCAACATCCCAGCTGACCCGGTGCTCTAACTCTCCAACAGTCTGATGTAGGAACGTCAAACTGCACCGCTGGACGCCTCATAGGTCAAAGGTGATCACTGTTGGTTTCAAGGTTCATGATGTCAAGGGTCAAAGGTCACCTCTCTGTTAAAACCTGGTCTCTGCTCCTACATGTGACCCTTTAGTTCCCGGTTGTGTCCGTTTGTCTGCCTGTCTGTCAGATTACTAAAAGTTCCTTCAGGAAACGTCAAACACGGAACAAAAACAAGGGATTAGATGTTGGTGGTGATCCGGTCAAAGGTCAAAGGTCACAGTGCTCTAACTGCAGCCGGACACCTCATGGGTCAAAGGTGATCACTGTTGGTTTCAAGGTTCATGGGGTCAAGAGTCAAAGGTCACCGCTCTCTTAAAACCTGGTCTCCGCTCCTACATGTAACCCTTTAGTTCCCGGTCTTGTCCGTCTGATGAAATGTTAGTTTAAATTCTGGTTCTGATCCAGATTCTGATCCGGATCGTTCTGTTTCTTCAATCTGAGGTTTGGCTAAAACCCTAAATATTACTTTGTGTGTTTTAAACGATGTCACGCAGCCCTGACTCCTGCAGAATCGAACCCCCGACCTTTTGAAGCGAGCGCTCACCTGCGGTGCGTGAGGAAACTTCCGTTGGCGTGTCCCGAGCCGTCACACCCGGGGGTGGGGCAGGTGGGCCCCTCTGTCTTGAAGGCCTTCCAGTTGAAGGGCGTCCCGTTCAGGAGGCCCTCTTTCTGCCGGCGCGCCGCCAGCGGACACCCGTAGGCGCTGCGGTGCGTGGCGTACTTCCCGCTGATGTGACCCAGGCTGTCGCAGCCCGGCACGGGGCATCTGCTGGGGGCGGAACGAAGACGAGCGAGGGGGGGGAGGGCAGGAGACGGAAACGTGTTAAAGCGAAACGACGAGGCGCAAAGAAAAGTTATTAATCTGATGGAAATAAAAGAGAGATTATTTTCTCTTCTTGGTTAAATTAGGTTAACGTTGAGTTTTACCAGTAAGAGTTATCAACATGCTGATAAATTAACAGGTTCGTGTGAAAATGTAAAATGTATTTCCAAAGCAGCGTGCTCTAATTTACTCTAACATCAACTACATTCAGAGTATTTCCCCATCAGGCTGATTGGATTCAGTCACAGTGGCTGTCCTCGCTTTCTGTCTCTCTCCCTCTCTGTCCTCTGTTGCATTTCACTTTTACCGTCAGTCATGCTAAAAGCAGACGTTATGGCTGTCTGAGCGGTACGAACTTTAAAAGCTCCGAGTCCTCCTGGTTGTCCTTGGTAGGAGTTTTAATTCCACTTTTCTTGGCACGCGGGCACCCAGAGAGACTGAAAACAGAAAGTATGGAGGTGATAACATTGGGATTAAAAATAAAAAAAAAAGAAGATCGTTCTGGTAAGGTGGCTGCTTCATAAAGGGAGAGAACATGAGAAGGCAGAGTCATTTTCCCGAGGCGCCTGGAAGGTGTGGAGATGTGGATGTGTCCCTGTCTACCTGCTGCCACTAAGCCTCCCTGACTGACTGACTCAGTGTTCATGTGAGTGGAGCTCCTCTCTCAGCGTGTCGTTACCTCCGGTGAGAGGCGTAGTTCCCCGTGATGTGACCCGAGCCGTCGCATCCTGGAGTGGGACACCTGCGAGGAGGAAGAGGTCATCATTTAGCGTCGAGAATTAAAAAACAACGAAGAGTTCCCGAAACGTCACGACAGACGATTTTAATTTATTAAACATTTAGTTTCTGATAAAGAGACAAAAATGTTGAAGCTGTGCCGTGAAAAACTGCGTCCACCTGATGACCCAGCAGGTTGTAGAACCTCCTGTTTGTGTCTCTGATGGTTGTGGAGGAGTTGTGGCCCACTCTTCTTTCCAGCGTTGCTTCAGCTCTCTGAGGTTCTGGTTCTGGTTCTGGACCGTTCTGCTGTGTTTGGGATCATTGTCCTGTTTGTCACATCTGACTCCAGAATCAGCCCAAACCATCAGCCCTCCACCACCGTGCTGACAGCTGCAGTGCATTCTGGGTAAACATCTGTCCTCTGGTTCTGGTTCTGGTCCAGAAGTCTTGTGGTTCCTTCAAGTCGAGCTGCCATGTTGTTTTTAGAGAGTAGAGGCTTTAACCTTTGACCTTTAACCTGCAGATTGAGGCCTGTAGAGTCTGAGGTGGAGCTCACTGCACGGTCTGACCTTCGGGGTGAAGATCAGCAGCTGTCCTAAATGTGAATAATCTTCCTCTCTGTAGAACGATGAACTCCAGATGACCTTTGACCCTTCTCAGATTGATGGTCTGAGGTCATTGCTGATGTCTTCCCGCCCTGGCGTCGTGTTAACTCTCACCTGTAGCTCCAGAGCAGCAGAACCTCCTGATCCAGAACCTCTGAGATCCTCTAGAAGCAGCAAAGATGGACGCAGTTTTTCAGACAGTTTTTTTCCATTTTGGCTTCAGTTTTTGTTCACGGTGGAATCTGTTGTCTGTTTTTGTTCACTCGAGGTCAGATTTGAATAATTTTAGAACCTGATGAGGACCCCAGAACCGGAGCAGAACTGGGACCGTTTAGAGTTCAGTTTCAGATTGAAATGAAAGCAGGTTTAGACCGATCCGTTTTGCAGAAAGAAAGAAAAATAAAAACCACCGTGACAGAAGCAGCAGCAGATAAAGCAGGCAGCCGTAAAAGATAAAGCGAACATCAGCAGAATGAAGCCGCGGCGCTGACCGGCGCTGCGCGGTGTCGGTAGCGGCGTGCTGAAGTGGCAGTGAAAAGGGCAACAAAAGGTGTAGAGCAGACATACTTGAGTTCAGGGGTGTGGGCCGCCATGAGGGACCGAAGGCTCTTATCAGCGAGAGGACACCCAGACAGACTGAGAGGAGGAGGAGAAAGAGCGAAGGACAGGCAGAGGAAGGAGAGGACGAGGATGTGAGGGGATTGAAAGGAGAGAGGAGAAAGACGTGAGTGAAGGGAAATCAAGAATGCAAGGCATACCAAGGTCATTTAGGAATAAGAGGGCAGACAGAAAGAAGTAAATTACTGATGCATATCAAAGTCAATGACCGTCTTTGCTTTCTGGGCTCACGCTACATTACTGCCTCGGGCACGAGAGGATCAAATAAAATATTTGAATTAGTCTCGGTTCGCCCGCCTCGGACTCCGGCTCAGAGAGGGAAGCGGAGCCTCAGCACAGCCGGCGTTTCACCGGGAGGAGAGGCAGAAACGGGTCTTACCTGCGGTGGGACGCGTAGTTCCCTGTGATGTGTCCGCTGCCATCACAGCCAGGTGTGGGACACCTGCCGAGGAGGAGGAGGAGGAAGAGGAAGTGACATCATTTACTTCTTCAGCAGGAACAGAAGGAGAAACCTTTAATGCTCAACGTTCTTGATGTAGTTTTTATAGATTTGTCAGAGTAGTTTCTGCACTCAGACTTCCTCGGAAACTCTCAGCAAGTGAATTTTGATTAAATTTGCCAAAGCGAAGCCGCATCTCCACATCCAGACCTGAAAAAAAAAAGGTCCAGACTCTGAGGGGATCTGGATCCGTCATCCCTGCAGGTAAAACCTCAGCAGCTCATCTTTAACGGGGTTTCCTGCTCATTTCTGGACTGATCTTTAAGATTTCACGTCTTACTTTTAAAGTTATAAACGGTTTCGTCCAGCAGGTCTTCCGGTCGGATCTTCCTAACATCCACGCAGCAGACGTCCGCAACCTTACGGGGAAAGTTTACCCTTCATTAGAAACACCGATCAGACGGTCGAGACTCGTCTTTCTGAGAGCGTGACACGAAGGTTGGGCGATCACGTAACTGCCATACCAATTCAAGATGGCTGCCACAGCCAGACACAAAAAAACGTCCACAATTCAGTTAGTTTCACAGATGTTGAGAAGTTCTGCTCACTGCGCGACGTCTTTGTTCACAACTTTAAAATTATTATTTTTCATTTTTCTTCTCATTATTTCACGTAAACATCTTGTTTTTTCTGAACCTCAATCGACTTTGGTCAACTTCTGAGAATAAGGTTGGCTACGAGAGCTGTAACCAACGTTCTCACAGCAGTTTCAGCGAGCTGAGCTGAAAACGGCTCATATTCCAGGGCGCCGATACTTACGAGAGCAGCTCTTTTTTGCTGTCCTTGGGCTGAAACTTGACTTTGAAGGTGGGGGTTGTCACCTCCCCGGGGTACTTCCTGTCCTCCAGACAGTCCTGCATCATGTCACAGTCCTCCGGGTCCGACGACACGTACGACTGGGCGGTGTGCTCCATCTGAAACAGACGGCAGAAGCACCGATCAGCAGACGAGGAGTCATATTGTTTGTTTATTTTTTAAAGCCGACGGCTTCCAGGCAGCACTTCGTCGCAAACATTCACAACAAATAAACAACTTTGAGAAGTGCCCACATGACCCCCTTTTTTTTAATGTTTTTGTAGACGTGATGTTTCCAAACGCGAAATGTCCTCATAAAAAATTAACATCCCCTTTAAATTTCTTTTGAAAAAGTTCAAAGCAGCGAAAATTAGCATATGCCAAATCCAGGATGGTGCAATGCACCTG
Source organism: Kryptolebias marmoratus (assembly GCF_001649575.2). NCBI lineage: Eukaryota > Metazoa > Chordata > Actinopteri > Cyprinodontiformes > Rivulidae > Kryptolebias > Kryptolebias marmoratus. Next base: position 28,091,821 of record NC_051437.1, read on the forward strand.
ACACACCACCTCTGTCACACGGTGCAATGTTTTAACTGCACAGTAACTCCTGCTTTTCACTGAAATAAATGAATAATAGAAAGAGGAGAAAATGGGACAGGAAATAAGGAAAGGCAATTAGACAAAAAAAAAAAAAAAGTGATGTAAACAGAACTTTTCATTGAAAAGGCTTCAGGGGGAGTTTAGTCTGTTGTTATTTGAGTAGGATTATTTCCTCTGTGGGTGATGTCGCAGGAAATGCTCCGTCTTTTTGGAAGCTCTGCACCGACCTCGTCCGTTTCCTCTTCCCTCTGGCGGTTGGGTTTGGTGAAATCCAGGGGTCCTTCCCAGTCCTCCTGCTTGTACGCGTGCAGGTTCGGCGACGTCATGCCGCTGTTTCCGCTGTGCTGCAGGGAGGAGGACGAGGAGGAGGAGGAAGACGAAGGATCTGGGGACCGAACCCCGGGGCTGGTGCCCGACAGGCTGCCCTCTCGCTTGATGGGCTTCTTCATGCTCAGGTCCAGGGTTCCGTTCTCGTCTACCTCGATGTCCATTTCCTGGGGACAAAATGTTTACACTTTAAATTACTTTTAAATTATTTTTACTCCAAATGAGTTATTACACTCAATACGATTTTACAAACTACATACATCCTTCATTTATCGAGAACTTTAAAATGTTTTCTTTGGACACCAGCTGTTTGCTTTTAACTCATTCAGTCCAGTCCATGACCCAGATCACTTTAAAAATATATATTTGTTTAATTTATCTGTGTCAAAAATTACTATGGAAGCATAAAAATCTCCTAAACTGAAAGGAAGAACCAGTGTTGCTCAACACAAAACAGAAAATGTAAGAACCTAGATCATGTAGCAACTTGCGCTAATGCTAGTTAGCTTAAACTAGCAACAGAGTAAATAGCAAACAGTGTGCTTAAGCTAACTAGCGACAGAACAAATATACAAATAAAACATTTTGTTGTGTCACTATAATATTCTTTTTTAGGATAAACGTTGTGGATTGGATCCTTTAAATTCCTAAATAAATTTAACTGTAATCAGGCTAGCTACAAAACGCAACCTAGCAAGATGGATAATTAGCATCTTCTTTTTGCTTTTTTTGTTAGCTTAAGCTAAAATAAGAACAGAAATATTTTAGCCTCATAACATCACATTTATATTACTCGAGTGTAAAAAGAGTTAGCTTGTTTTTTTTAAGATTTCTCATTTATTCAGACTCTAGCTAGTTGGCTACAACAAACAAGCTAGCAGTTTGTTAGCTTGTGTTTCTATTTCCTCTGTCACAAGTTAAGCTAAATAAGAATAAAAATATCTTGTCATCACATTATATTTACGTTTTTTATTGGAATATAGTGGGTTTTTAAATGTAAAAGTCTTTTAAATTCCTAAATTAATCAGCATGTAGCAAAGAAGCTACAGGAAGCATGCTAGCAGAATGCTAGTTAGTTTAAGCTAAGTCAGAACAGAAATATTTTGTTGTTTCAAAACATATTTACATTTTTAGGATAAATGTAGTGAGTTTTCCAATTCTTTGGTACTTTAAATTCCTAAATTATTCAGACTGTACCCGGATGTACGCTTTGTCGCTAATTAGCTTAAGCTAAACGAGAACAATAACACTTAGTTATTATCACCACATTATATTTAGTTTTCTTGAGGGTAAATGTAGTGGTTTGAGCTGTAAAGATTCCTAAAATAATTAGATAGTAGCTAACTGGATGTATAATTAATGTAGGCAGCTTTTTGTTTTGTCGCTAGTTAGCATAAGCTAAATTAGAACAATGATATTTAGTTGTCACCATGATATAATTAGTCTTTTTAGGGTAAAGGAAGTCTTTATATCTTAAAATAATTAGAAGAACCAAAGACTTGGCCACAAATAAAGTTTTATTTAGACATTTTTCTTGCTTTATCAACTGAAGCTTGTTGGCTAAAATTGCTAGTTTTTAGCTTAATAAATTAATAATTTGTAGTTTTGTGGGAAAACTGGTAAAAAACGAACATCAAACTGTGAAAAACCATTTTTCAGTGCCACAAATAAATTAGTATACACAATCAGGTCAATATTTCTCCATAACCCCAAGTTTGTATAACTTTCTCGTGGATTAAAATAATTAAATTTTCTGCTACTTCTTTATTTCCTCGTTTATTTTTTTATTTAATTGCCCCCGAGCTAGTACCAAAGCAACATTTATCCAGTTGTAAAGCCTTTTCACGTTCAGCTGGTTAAGAATGTCAACAGTGGCATCTTTGTTAACGTGGTGCCAGCAGCGCTTCGAAACTCCTCGCTTCATTTCGGCGCTGGCAGGTGAACAGAAACCGAGGGGTGAAGGGAGCCATGTTTTCAGTTTGTATGTAAAACGGCGCTCGTACAGCCTGGTCAAGATCTAAAAATATCAAAGCGCTGTGAGACTGAGAGAGAAAACTGGAACGGTTCCCAGAAACGTCCCAGGTTGACGAGCGCAGTGTTCCGGTGTTTTAATATCGAATTTCAACTGACTCCTACTCTGATTCCAGATCAGTGGATCCGTGCAGCTAGGATCACCGCCTTTTCTGAAAAACCTCGCTTTGCTTTGCTGCCAGACACACCGAGTACTTATTTACTGTCCTGAAACCACGTCAGGAAGGGAGAAATAAACGCTTTCTCTCCTCAAAAAAGGCTGTTAAAAGTCACAGAAGAAGAAAAGAAGAAGGAAATGAGAGAGGGAGAGGAGAAGAAAACCGTACGATTGGACGGGAAAAGCTAGGAAGTGATGGAGATAAGAGTGAAAGAGAAAATTAAAGAAAGGGGTGGAGGGGGTGGAGAAACTGCGTGGGAGATCGGCCCGGCAGATAATGAAAAAAGGCTACCTGGTGAAAAAATAATCCAGGGAGCTGGCAGTCAGCCAGATTCAATAACAACATGAAAAGTGTGTGGGATGGAGGGATGAAACGACGAGCGAGGACGCGAGAGGTGATGCAACCGAATCTCAACACCGTCCTGTTGCTGGAAGCCTCCTGATGATAAATTCATGCGATGTTGATGTGGAAAAAAAAAAAAAAAGAGAAACGAACGAGAAGGGAGGGCGCCGCCATCGCCTCTCATCTCACCAGCTGCGGCCAGAAATGTCTGATCTGTACTACGATCGTCACCTTGTTTTGCGGCTTGGTGCTAAGGTTCTCGGGTTTCTCCCAGCACCGCGTGGACAGGTTAAGGATGGCGGTGGCGGCCATGTGAGCAGCTTCGGCATCGTGGGAGTAGTCGTAGGCCAGGGTGGAGCTCTTCCCGTAGGCGTGGAGGCTGAGGCCGGGTGACGACGACTTGGGGAACGAGGGCTTAGCTGCGGGAGGAAGGAGAGGGCGCTTTAACGGCAGCGAAGTCAAAAAAACAAACAAACTGATAATTCACAAGAAATGTTTTAATCGTGAAATCAATGACAAGCAGGTAAACATCATCAAATCTGCTTTTATTGTTCTGTATTTAAACACGGCCGCTCACAAGCTTTTCACTGCTTGTTGGTCTCCATGAATGAAGCAGGTCAGAAGATAAAAAATGATGCCAGGCGAGAACTGGTTCCAGTTTTATTAGTTTCAGTCCCAACAGAAGCTGCTTCTTCTTCTTCTTCTTCTTCCAGGTGCTCCCTTTTCAGTGAGTCCTCCTCCATCTAACTGTCCTCTGTCCTCCATGTCCTCTCTAACTATATCCATATATGTCCTCTTTGTCTCTAACATCCTTCTGTCCCTCTGCACATGTCCAAACCGTCACTTTGTCTCCCAGTCCTTCAACCTGTGCTGGACCTCTGATGACCTCATTCCTGATCCTGTCCGTCCTCGTCCCTCCCAAGGAGGACATCAGCATCTTCAGCTCTGACACTTCCTGTCCTGTCTCCTGATTGTTTCTGGTCCTCGAGGGCCTCCATCCTGCAGGTTTGACCTCTTCCCCTGATTTTTTATAATCACCCTCTGATCCAGATCAGGTGTCGGAGCAGAGGAACAAGTCAGACCTGCAGGACGGAGGTCCAGAGGACCAGGATCGCCCACTCCTGGTCTACAACATGAATCACTAACAAGCAGAACCAAAGAGGGGAAAAAACAAAAACAAAAGTCCCGTCTTACTTTTGAAGGCTTTGGGTGAAGTTTCGCTGGTGGTCATCTTTGGAGCAAGCGTGCGCTTCCCGAACACTTGGGCGTCGAAGCTTGCATAATCGAAGGAGACCTTGGAGTACTTCTCCAGCTCCTTGGCCAGGTTGGCGCGCGGTGTCGAGGGCGCCATGTTGGGCCTGTAGCTGCCGTACTGAGGCACCTCGAGCTGCTTCACGAAGCACATGGGCCTGCGGAGGAGAACGCCGGGGTTAAAGACGAAATAAAAACAGAACGGGTTTGGAATAAAAGAGGCGCGCAGAAAGAAAGGAGTGAAAGCGAGTACAGATAGGGGCGCCGGTGTACTTAGCAGGAGTGCTGCAGGATTAAAAGCTCTCTTATCAGCAGAGGGCACATTTGCATGTTGTACAGCATGGAATTTATGAGCTTTAAGCCCTCTCGTTTTCCTGGAGAGCCCGGGCTTTTGTCAGACCTGTTGGCGTAAATCCACTGATAGACGAGGGAGAAGCAGAGGAGCGAGGAGGAGGAGGAGGAAGAGGGGGGGGTTGTACTCCTTCTCTATCGCTTTTCCAAACCCTTCAACACTTCGTAAAGTTCTCCTCTGTAACCGCGATCCGTCCGCGGCTCATTAACGAGCTCCGTGACCCGGCTGTTACCGGCTGATCACCAGGGATTTTTCTGTCCCTTTTTATTAAATCAACACGGATGCCATTAGAACAAAGATGGGACAAAGAATCCGGCGCCGCGTACGACAGAAAGCGAGCTCATTTGAATAACAATCTGAGGAGGGGAAAAAAAACAAAAGCGAGCCTTATTGTGTTTTAATCCGACGCTTTGTCCAAACCGTGATGAGGTTCTCCTTTAGGAAAGCAATTATTTTCCCTCGTCCTCCCACCAACGCCCGTATAACTTGCATAATTAGCATATCGGCTGCATTATTAATTAAAATACCAACGAGGGGGAGCGTAAAACCAGTGTCGGGTTCGTGTTAATTATCATTCTTTCGGCCCTGATCACGGTGCCAGGACGGTTCGGGGAGACGGACGGAGATAAAGAGACGTTTAAAGGGACAGAATAGATTAACCTGCAGAAGGAACCGCAGGTAGAACTGAGTCAGGATGACAGAATCCTGTCAGCTGCAGCAGGTAAGACACTGACGTCTTTATGGACGAGTTCTGCTTGATGTTGGGCCGACCCACCTCAGGACTCGGTCGTTGGGACTTCCTTTGAGGAGCTCGCCGCCCGGCTGAGGCAGGTGCTGCTTGTCGTGACTCTTGTTCAGCTTCTCCGCGGCGGCGATCGGGCAGCCGGAGAGGCTGGAGGGGCGGAGAGAAGGGAAAGGTGAGAACCGCGGCGGGCCGCTCCTCCCGCAGCCGTTCCAGGTGTGTTCCAGGTGTGTTACCTGCGGTGCGTGTTGCGGTTGCTGTTCACGTGGCCCTGACCGGTGCAGCCGGGGGTCGGACACTTCAGCACGTTCTCATGCATCGCCAGGACTGAGCGGGAGGCGAGAATCAGAGTTCAGAGAGGAAAACACGACATGAATGAGTGAAACATGACATAAACGAGTGAAACACGACATGAACGGCTGAAACACGACATGAACGAGTGAAACACGACATGAACGACTAAAATACGACATGAATGAGTAAAAACACGACATGAACGAGTGAAAACATGACATGAACGGCTGAAACACGACATGAACGAGTGAAAACACGACATGAATGAGTGAAACATGACATAAACGAGTGAAAACAGGACATGAATGAGTAAAAACATGACATGAACGAGTGAAAACACGACATGAATGAGTGAAACATGACATGAATGAGTGAAACATGAGATAAACGAGTAAAAACACAACATGAACGACTAAAACACGTCATGAACGAGTAAAAACACGACATGAACGAGTGAAAACACGACATGAATGAGTGAAACATGACATGAACGAGTGAAAACACGACATGAATGAGTGAAACATGACATGAACGAGTAAAAACACGACATGAACGAGTGAAAA
>NC_051437.1:28100541-28114498 GCF_001649575.2 Kryptolebias marmoratus
TAGCCTTTAGCTACATTTAGCCTTTAGCTACATTTAGCGTTTAGCTACATTTAGCGTTTAGCTACATTTAGCCTTTAGCTATGTTTAGCCTTCAGCTACATTTAGCCTTCAGCTACATTTAGCCTTTAGCTACATTTAGCCTTCAGCTACATTTAGTCTTAAGCTACATTTAGCCTCTAGCTACATTTAGTCTTTAGCTACATTTAGCCTTCAGCTACATTTAGCCTTTAGCTACATTTAGCCTTCAGCTACATTTAGCCTCTAGCTGTCAGTGTTTTGTTTGACTGTGTTTGAACAGATCAGTTTCAGCTCCTTCAGTGATTTTTGGTGATTTGAACTCCTTTTAGCTGATAAATCCTGGTTTCGGCTGAAAACTCGTGGCTCTGGCGTCTCACTCACTCTCCGGCGGGATCCTGTCTTTGTGCGGGCAGCCCGACAGGCTGCGGTGGTGGGGGTACAGGCCTGTCACGTGACCCGTCCCGTCGCAGCCCGGCGTGGGACACTTGTTCTCCCTCTTCTCCGGCCTCTCTGGATGGAGGACAGGGACGGAGGACAGGAGAGAGGACAAAGGCTGAGCATGAAATCCAGACACATTTGTAGAAAACAACCTTCTTAGAGTTCTCCTAGAATTAAAAAAAGCCGATTTTTACCAACGAACTTCCCCTCCTCGGCTTCAGAACATAAACACTGATTTCTCCTTTTCTCAGGTTGTGTCAGTATCTTACCTGCAGCAGACAGCTAATCAGAGCAGAAACTCACTTATTTACTTTATAATTAAACAACAAACTCAGATCCTGGCAGCTGGAGAGACACTTTCAGATGTTTGAACAGGAGTCGGAGGAGTATTTCCCCCCCGATTCTCCAAACTGAGATTGCTCTGACCGCCATCTGCCGCAGGTAAGATGCTGACTAACCCACCTACAGCAACACTTAGGTTCCAACGAGTCCCAACAACGTTTCTGTCTTCAAACCAGCTTCTAAAGGAAACTAAACTTTTTAAGCTATCAGAACAAAGTAACACCCACACACACACACCCACACACACACACACACACCCACACACAGCAAAGCATTAAGAAGAAGAGAAGTATTAATCCATATAAACTGTTTGATAAAACGAAAAAAATAAAGTTTTTATTGACAGATCTGAGGCCTTTAAAGAAAAAAGGATGATTCTCTTTGATCTTTATTCTCAACAGGGATCGTTTTTTTTCTGCTGAAAGCTGACAGGAAGTCCTAACAGCTCCGGTGATGTCACATCCTTTCTAAACGTGTTTTTGGGTTCGGGACAGTTTGACGGTTTGACCTTGAGTCGTTTGTTCCTGCTGCCGGCTTTGGAGGTAATCCAGAAACCGGATGAAGAGGATGGCGCGACACTCCGCCGGCCTTCAAATTGATTGTTAACGAGACGCGTATCTCCTAATTAGACGCCGAGCAGAGCAGGGGCGCCACCACAGGAGGGAGCTGAGGCCAAGGCGAGGGCTGAACGCCGAGCCGTGTAATCACACCATCAGCGTGACAAGTGGGCCGAGTGCCAACAGAGAAAAACACAAACAAACACTCCACACACGCCGCGCTCCTCCTCCTCCTCCTCCTGCTGCCTCTCGACGACACGCCGCCACTCCTCGAGCTGGAGACACTTCATCGCCGCCACAAAGGGAGGATCTGTGACTCGCCGCGGCTCATTCGGTGCAAACATCCTCACTTCTTCGAACAAAAAGTCAAGTTTGATTTAAGACAAACTGAACGCCTTGAAGGAAATCCTGAGTTCCTTTAAAAAAAGACACTTTCTGAGGATTTTAAACGCTTTAAAAGTTAAATAAAACGAGAGCTTTTAGAAAGATTTGGCCTCATTTTACCTCATTAAGTAAAATTCGATGAGAACAATTTAACCGATCTGATGCTCAGCTAGGCTGATTGGATGGATATTTGGCTAACAGAGCGGCCTACCTTTGCTGAAGTAGGTCTTGCGGAGGACATCCAGGTGCTTGGGCCGGTCCTCGATGGTGAAGTACCTCTGGTGGTGAATGTCGGGCGCCCGCAGCAGCTCCCGGGGTCCGGCCAGCTTCACCTGCTCCGCCTTCAGGGCAATGGCTTGCTCCAGCAGGCCCAGGTTCCCCCGCGTCATGTCGAACATCTCCGACTCGTCCGTGACGCCCGAGCGCTGCGACAGGCTGTCCTCGTCGTCCCGCTCGTCGTCTCCGTCCAGGTCGTTGAAGTCCTTGTCCGACTGCACCTCGATGATGTCCGGGGAGGCTCTGGGGACGGGGACGGGGACGGGGACGGGGACGGGGACGGGGACGTAGTCCTCCAGCGGACTGGTCCTGTGGGAGCTGTAGCTCTTGTAGTTCTGAAGCGGACCGGTTCTGATGTAGGTCTCCAGAAGACCGTGTGTTCCCTGAGCGGCTGCTGTGCTGGTGATGGTTCGGACGGCAGTCGGAACGTCGGATATGAAGAGGAAACGGCTCCTGTGCTCCTCTTCATCCTTCTCCTCCTCCTCCTCCTCTTCCTCCTCATCTTCTGCTGGAGTTTCCTGCGTCTGCTGCACCGAGACGACCATCTCTTCCTCCTCTTCACCTTTGATCTGCTCCAGGTGGATCCCTCGGCTCATGTCAGCATGCTCCTCTTCCTCCTCCTCCTCCTCCTCCTGCACTTGAACTCGCTGCGCCTCCTCCTCCTCCTCCTCCTCCTCTCCCTCATTCATGTCCCCCTCCTGCTCGTCCTTTGCTTCCTCACCCCGTTCAGGTGCCACGCCGACATCTTCGGTCTCCATGGCAACAGGCTGCCGAGAGGCCGCGCTCTCAGTGTCGCCGCCGGAGACCCGGCCCAGGTGGAGGAGGGAGTCGGCCACCTCCTTGGCGTTCTGAGAGGGAGGCCGGCGCTCCTCGGGCGCCGCCGCCCCGACGATCAGACACTCGTCCTCTGTGGAGACAGAGACGCAGAGGACGGACTGAGTCCAAACCCACAGAACCAACCTGCTAACGCCTCAAAGTCGCGCCGATCAATATTTAATCAGGTTTTCTGAGGGGCTTTCAAAGTTTATTTACTTCTGAACTCTGGCTGCTCTTTCGCCTGTTTTCAGACCTGTTAGCCGAACATTTTCAGAAAAACTGAGACGTTTTTTCCTCCTCATCCTTCAGGCGTAAAAATGGCTCCAAAACTCAAGGGATGAGCCCGCTGACACATGCTGGAAACGCTCAAATCAGCCGAAGCAGAAAGCTAAAAGCAGCAACCTTCTAGCTAAAATGAGCAAAACAAGCAAAAATATCAAGACTAGGTGGAAGCTAAAGTTGTAGAAGCCTAGCTAAAAGCAGCTGAAGCAGGTTTCAAAGAGATCTCTGTGTTTCTGCTTTTTAGCTGCTACTTTTAGCTTTTAGCTGGTATTCTGCTATTTTTAGCTAGCATTTTGATACCCTAGCTTTTAGCTGGTGTTTAGCTCATATTAAGCTAGTGTTCACTGAATTTTCACAGAAATATTTACTTTTGTTTCTTTATTTAAAAAAGCTTCACCTTCATCAGCTGTCAGTTTCTCCTCCTCCTCCTCCTGTCCGTTCATCTGTCCGTCCTGCAGGAGGCGCTCTGCCGTCCCCTCCTCCTCCTCCTCTATGCCGGCGTCCTTCTTCTCCTCCTCTCCTGCCTCCTTGGCCTCCTCCTCCTCCTCCTCCTCCTTCCCTCCATCTTTCTCGGCCTCGCTGCCGGCGTCGCTCTCGGCGCTCTCGCCGCTGAAGCCCTCGTCCAGAGCGAGCTTCAGGGGGTGGGACTTCCTCTTGGAGGCGGGCCTCTCCGCTTCCTGTTCCTGCTCCGCCTCTTCCAGCCGGCGCTTCCTCGCTACGGGGCAAGCCAGGATGCTTTTGGGGGGAAAAAGAAAACAGGTTCCTTCAAAGGGAAAACGCCGCTGTGCTGCTGGAAATGAAAATCATGCAGCGGGTCGCGTTTAAAGGAGATGAAGAAGCGTGAAGCAGCCGTTTCAGTATGAAATGCAGCCTGAGGGTGGCGCCGCGCTCGCTCAGTCACACATCAGAACCAATCCGGGCCAAGTGAGCGGAACGTTTAATGAACAACTTGTATGGAGAGGCGGGCTGGCGGGCGAGGCAGCGGAGGGTGAAATCCAATAAACTCCCTCCGATCCTCACCTGCGAGCTGCCGAGGGAGGCCGGGCGGCCATCTATAAACACGTGTAAACACATCGCTAATATCTTCCCTTCAATAAAGAGCGGAGCCCCGAAGCCCGCGCCTCCCGGGGGCCTCTGAGGGCCACGGGGCGGGGGACGGGCGGAGGACGGGCGGAAGACGGGCGGACGGAGGACGCTTCAGACTCAGCTCGGTGTCGTTACACGACCGAATCATCTGCCCACTTCCTCACTCTGTCTGAGATAACAAGATGGACTCCAGGAACGATGAACTAATCAGGAACTAATGATGAGTCAATAACAAGCTACTGATGAGCTGAAATGGGTTAATTATGAGCTAACGATGAGCTAACGATAGGCTGATTATGAAGTAACGATAAACTAATGAAGTAATGATGAACTAATGATGGATTAATTATGACCTAATGATGAACTAACCATGAGCTAACAAAAAACTAATGATGACCCAAATATTAACTAATTATGAACTAATTATGAAGTAGCAAACTAACTATGATGTAATGATGAAGTCATTATTAAATAAAAATAAACTAATGAAGTCATGATGAACTAACTAATAAGTAACAATGAACTAATCATGAACAAATCAAGAGCTAACTATAAACCAGTGATGAACTAACAGAAAACGAATGACTCAGATATGAACTAATCATTAATAAGAACAGACTAATGATGATCTAACGATGAACTAATGATGATCTAATGATGAAGTAACACACTAATGATGACCAAACGATGGGCTAATTATGAAGTAATAAATTAGTGATTAGGCAACAATAAACTTAAGAAGTAGCGATGAACTAATGATGATCTAATGATGAAGTAAATGTACTTGTAGCGATCTAACGATGAACTAACGATGAATGCGGTCTGTTTGTAAAATCCCTCGTGAACCACTGGACCGATTTTAATGAAACTTTCAGGAAGTGATCACTGGATGAACGCCTGCAGCCGACTATCGTTCGGAGTCAGTCCGATTAAAGATGGCCGCCGCAGCCAACTGGTCCTAGTGGACAGGGAAATGTCCCCAAGTCAGTCGGTTTAAGAGATATTAGCTGCGAGTCGGCGGGCGTCTCAAACAGAGAGGACAGAGGAGGACAGACAGGGGGGTGGGGCTTGTGACCCGTCCTACCTTCTGTGGCGCGAGTATCTCCCACTGATATGGCCGGAGCCATTGCATCCGGGGGTGGGGCAGCTGGATGGGATGGATGGAGGTTAGAGATATGCTCAGCAGCAGCAGCAATGACAAACACAGGCAGTAAAAAGAAAATTAAGATAAAGAAAACAAAGCGGAGACATGCAAACTGGGCGAGCGTGTCACACGGATGAGCATGCACAAAGGAGAGGCGCACGCCGTCCAGCAGGCGCGCATGATGCATGAACGCAGGTGGCATCCAGGCGCGGTAATATTGTGCGTCGTACATCAACCCTGGCCTATATCCTGTTACTACGAGCGATAAGGATCAGCCGAGACCTGCTGTAATTTCCCCTGCTCTGCTCTCTTCACCAGTCATCATCATCATCATCATCACCATCAGCGCTCGCTCCTTCTTCTTCTCTCTGCTTTGATTCAGGTTGCCATGACCCCTCAGGATGGCTCATTTCAATTCTCATTACCTTCCCCCTGCAGTTGCCCTTTATTACTCCAATTATCCTTTTTATTAATTTCACTTATTAAAAAAATGCCGCATTTGCATTTTAAACGAGGCGCTCGCCGGCCCTCCCTGCTGCTTTTTTCTGTTGATCCCAAAAACCAAAGCTTTTTTTGGGGGGGAGACAAGAGGAGGGGGGGGGAGTGCTGAGGTGAAGTGTGACGAAATGAGGAAGGATAGGGGGGGAGGAGGAGGAGGAGGGGGGGGGGGCATGAAAGCTGTCACCTGGGTGGGAGACAAAACGACATCGTCTTTGTCCTCTCCTTGTTGTGAAGACGGCTTAAAACGTCCCTGAGGGTCTGACTCAGACGGGCGTGCACATCTGCAACCTGAGCCAGCTCAGTTCAAGATGGCCGCCGCAGCCAACACAAAAGCGTTGTCCCATTCTGTCTGTTCAACAGTCCTGGATGGGAGCAGATGTTGCTCTAAAACCTGGACTAATGCACCCCCATACCAACAGAGAGGCAGTCTGACCTCAGAACAGTTCTCCTCTTTGGTCCAGAGGAGACACATCTGTTCACATCTGGCTTCTTCTTTGCCTGATAGAGCTTTAAGCAGCATTTGTGGACGGCACGGTGAACTGTGTTTACAGACAGTGTTCCTGAGCAGAACCAGAACCAGAACCTGATCTGTGGAAGTGTTCCTGAGCAGAACCAGAACCAGAACCAGAACCTGGATCACCAGCATCTAACACTGACTTTCAGCCTCGTCGTATCGACGTTTCAGGTTTCTTTGTGAATAAAATTTGGGTTTAAGTGATTTGAAACCATTTACCATCGTCATGTTTTTATTGTTATATTCAGACAAACCTGATCCTGTCCGCCCCCTGTCCGCTCCCTATCCGGCCCGCGAGCCGCTTGTTGAAAAGCCCTGGCTCTCAAGGCAGGGAGAACGGACTGAGAGAGGCGCCGACTAGGAGCTGAGAAGTGCTGATGATGAGAAATAAAAACTAATAATATTCATCACCGTCTAAAGAAGCAGCGATGGAGAGTCTACGAGTGCAGGGGGGGGGCTGCTGCACGGCGGCAAACATAAAAGAAGTTTATTAAAAGGTTTTGGCAAAAAGATGAAGGTGTTTCTTTACCTCAGCTCTTGTCCTACGAGCTCAATAGGAACTGAAACAGAAGGAGGGGGGGGAGACAAGGGGGGAGAACAAAGGTGAACGACTGCTCAGAACGCCGCGCGCCGCTGAAAGAAACCCAGATCAATAAATCACAAATGCATACGAACCCCATGAGGGTTTCCTCACAGAGCTTTACACGCTGCTGACTGCGTGATCGGGAGGAAAACACACTCCTCCCGAGTTCTACACGCATATACATCCACACGCTAAACAAACAGGAGGCGGAGTGCCACACACACACACACGCGCGAGCAGAAAGTCTAAATCAGCCAAACTGCATAAAGCTGCTCAGAATAAAAAAAAAAAAAGAACAATTAAATGCAGACTTCAGCAAGAAAACAAGATTAATTGTTACACTTTAGTTCTCATAATTGGGAAAATGAAATTAAAAAAGGAAAAACTGCCTTCATCAGTAGAAAACAGCTCCTCTTTCAGGGACAACTTATAGTAATTGCCTTCAGAAACATAAATCAGGCGCGGCGCTGCCGCCCGGCCGCGGGCATCGATCCGGAGTTCGGAGGAATATCCGACTTTCATTCCGATCAAAATAAGAAAACAATACCACAGATATCACATGCATTAATCACACGTTAGGAGCCTCTAAGAGCAGAGAGAAGAAACACACAGATTGTTGACGTGTGTGTGTGTGTGTGTGTTCAGTTTCTCCGTCTTTCATCATGCAGTTGGAGAAACTGGACGCCTTCTTCGGCTCTGAATGCTTCATGAACCGCCGCTCCGCCGCCTCGCTTCCAAACATCAAACACACACACACACACACACACACACTCATTCACACACAGGCTTCATTATAAGGGACAGAACACGACGACGGCGTAGCAGAAATGATCGGAAGGAGACTTTTTTTTCTGTCCGGGTTAACGTTATTTGGTAAAATCCAATCCGCCTGAGTAACTTTCTGACAAATGTTTGACATTTAAAATATAAAACATGAAGAACTAAGAGTTAATCACTGAACTAATGATACTGAACGCTTTGTAGTGATTCTAACTTCAGAAACAGTCAAAATGAGTCTTAAATGGTTTATTTCATCTGATGGTTTTCCAGGTTTTATATCTTCTGTTTTATTTAAACAAGAATCATTTTTGTCTGAGTCAAATATATTCAGACGTTCTTCTAAATGTTTCAGAGGCGCTGAAGGATTCAAGGACGGCCGCTGACGTCTCGTAAGTGATCACGACTGACTGAAGCTGGTAGTTGCTCCCCTGTCTCACCTGTCGCCCTTAGATGAAAGGAAAGTGGCGCCGCTGAGGCTGAGCTGGACCCCGCTGGAGTCCCCGTCCACAGTGAGGACAGAGAGGACCAAAGACCCAGAAGCCAAAAGCAGGACAAATGTCTCCTGGAGAAAAGTCTGACTAAGATTCGATGTTTAAAAGGAGTCAAAGTGACGCTTTCAGACCTGAGAACACCGAAACAAACTGCCGGGCACGGCGGTGGTAGCATCATGCTGTGGGCGATGGCGTCATGAAGGAGGAGGACTGCCTCCACGTCCTTTAACTTCACCTCCATCAGCTGGACGGCTGAAACATGGACACAGTTCAGTCCAGCAGGACAGTGATCCCAAACATCAAGAGCAAGAAGGCCGCAGGTTCGATTCCCAACCTGCGGCCTTTCTGGGTGGAGTTACATGCTCTCCCTGAGCTCACCTGGGTTTCCTCCCACAGAGCAGAAACATGCAGGATAACTCTAAAACTGTTGGTTCTTTGTCTCGTTTGTCTCTATGTGTCCCTGCGGGCGACTGGAGACCTGTCCAGGTGTCCCCTGCCTCTCGCGCTGTGACGGCTGGAGACAGACACCAGCTCCCCGTGACCCGGAGAGGAGCGGGTGAAGAAAACGGCAGGATGGATGGTTTCTGGTTGGATAAATCAGAGTCTGAAGTTTGTCTGGCTCCGATGAGAAACCCGGAAACCAACGAATTTAAAAGAAGAAGAAGAAGAGCGGGAAGATGAAGCTGAGCGACATTTAACCCAATCTCAGTGGTGGTGCTGCACATTAAGATCTATCTGAGGCTGCGTGGATTAAAGGAAACACAATAAATTCAAACTTCTGCAGCCAGTCCAAGTTGTGTTGTAGAATCCTTCCTCCCTGGAAAAAGAACAAATGAATACGACATTCATGCCGACGATGAAACTATTAAAACCCTCTGAAAGTCAGCTGCAGCGGAGCAGCGGATATTTGCATGTCAATAAACGTGACTGAATGTGTGTTTAACAGACGAAAAGGCCCGACAAGGTGGAGATGTTACCCACACTCACCTCTGATTCCCTTCGACCGAGTGCGAGTTCGCTTGTCGTCACCCTCCACACTCATCTGAGATGAAAGGAAGCGAGGGGGATGAAGGGGAGGGGGGGTGAATAAAGGGAGAAAGAGGAAGAAAGAGAGAAAACCATCAGCGTCTGTTATTTCTCCAACACGCACCCAGAGCCGATTGTCTCTCCGTGCTTCACAAACAGCAGCTAAAATAAGCTGCGTTCAGAATGTTCCCGTCGGAGCTCGGCGCTGACGCAGAGAGGCCATCTTTTATCCTCCCCGACATCGCTCCTCGCACGCCGCGGGAAAACAACAACACGCCGCGTTCGTCAGAGACAAGGGTTCCGCGGAAAACAAACTGTTGTTTAAACTACCCCCCCCCCCCCNTCCCCCTGTAATTCGCAGCACCTGAGTGGCGGACGACAATCATGAGCGCAGGGGGGCCGCGGCCCCTGCGAGCAGAGGGCCCGACAATCATAACCACGCTGAATATAATAATAAAGCGAAAACACACAGTCTGCTGTAATAACCCTTTTAAGGAGGAGAGGTGTGTGTGTGTGTGTGAGCTTTTAAAGCACAAAGGAGCAGATGTTAACCCTCACACACACGCTGACCACACCTCCTCAGCACCTCCTCAGCACCTCTCCACACTCAGAGCTGCACTCTAAAGCTATCAGATGCTTTCTGGACACAATGGAGCCATTAGCTTTGATTACTGGACTCTGTTTTTTTTTAAATATTCCAGGTCTCCACTCTTTCTGTCCCATACTCCCCCCCTCGTCCACACCCCTTTTATTCCTCCTGTAGCCGCCTCGCCGTGCCCGACCACTTAGCGGCTTTGTTGCCGCTCTATAGTGGAGTTGGCATCGCCGCGGTAGGATTCAAACACGGGGGTCCCTGTTTCTCCAAGCCCCCCCTCCTCCTCTTCACTCTGTTTGGCAGCGCCCCTTTCCTGCTAATAGACTACTCCTGAAAAGAAGGGGAGAAAGGGGACGAGAGGAGCATGAAACACGCTGTTGTTGTTCTTGTTAAGGGCTTTTTCTGCATTCACTGGTGTTTAGCTGGAGGGTACAGGTGCAGCCGCGGGCCCCTCCTTTTTCCTCCTGCGACCCCGCCCCGCCCCGCTCCTCCTCATCACTCCTGGCTCTTTGATGAAGAGCTGTTAATGTAGGAGTCGAGCAACAGGCAGCAGCTTTGTGAGGACAGGATGAGTGGGCTGGGAGGACTTTTTATAAACCTGCATGAGTTCATTGTTGCGTGTAATTCAGAGTTTATCTGTTTTTTTGTTTTTTTTTGCAAATTAAGACAAACTTGTGTTCAACAAGAGGAGGATTGTAATCGGCCTCAGGTGTTTCCTTTTTAGTTCTGATGACTATTAGGAGCAAAACGACACACAGAAATCAGGTTCTGGATGGGTTTGGCACAACAAAATAACAAAACAAACACTGCTTTTCAGACTTATTTAACTCTTCAAAGGTTGTTAGGGTCCTTGCTGACCCTGAGGAGGGAGAGTGATTTGGACGTGAGTTCCGATGTGTAAACCATGAACATATAATATAAGGATACACCAGACGGCTCTGCCTTCTCTCGCTGCTGGTAACTGCAGCCAGCGGGACTCGGTTTATGGAAGCCACCGTGATGTTCGGAGCTGGATGTGGGGCTTTAAGCCCCGCCCACTTTCATGAAGTCTCCTGCCTGAACCGGCTTGAGGGAGAATCCTCTCTGACCCGAGGACGTCTTGGAGAAGAGACTGGGAGGGAAGGTTGGGTTTTCCTCCTGGACCTGCTGCTTTCATGACCCGACCACGGAAGGATGGATGGACGGATGGATGGATGGATGGATGGATGGACGGTTGGATGGATGGACGGTTGGACGGATGGACGGTTGGATGGATGGATGGACGGTTGGACAGATGGACGGTTGGATGGATGGATGGACGGTTGGATGGATGGATGGATGGATGGACATCCAGCTTTCTGACCAACTTTGATTAATTCTGATTTCCTCTATGTGTTTCTGCTATAAATGTTTTAAAGTCTGCCCCTAGTGGCCGTTCAAGGAACAACATGATGATCTGACCATAATTCATTAACAGTCTATAAATTAGGATTAAATATTGAATTCTTTGCTTTTGCTTTTAAAATATGAGTTTTCAAGTTGATTGTTTTGCTGCTAAATTTCAGAAAACAGCCACTTAAAAACCTTCAAAGTGACAAATTAAAATCTGTTATCTTTTTGTCCACAAAAGAAACTTTTTTTTTTTTTTTTGCGTGTCCAATAATTGTCTTTCCCTCTTTCTGTGAAACTGTAAACAGTAATTATTTTAAAAGCAGCGTTTTGGGTTTGATTAGCAGAGCTCCGGTGCCGCAGATCAAAAAAGAAATAAAAATACTTTTTTTTTTGTTTGGGATCTGTTTTAATCGTTGGATTAAATCAGGAGCTGCTCCCGGTCGGTGTTTTCTGCTTTTCTGCTTCTCTTCCTTCGCATCCTTACATCGAGAGTCACCAGATGAATCAAAACCTGGACTGAAAAGGGCTCCTGTTGCTTTCATGTTAGTGTAACCATAGTGACGTACATTTAAATAGGTAAGCATATCCGAGTTCTCCTCTTCTTCTTGTCCCTTTTCTCAGTTCCAGCTCATTAAATCTGAATGAACACAAATTCACAGCAAATAAAGGCCGATGCAGTCTGCCAGGCGTTCACCTGATCCCTTTCAAAGGGCTCTGGATGTTCCCAATTTGTCCTTTACCGTCTTTTAATTAGAATATATCAACAGTGTGTGTGTGTGGACGTATGGAGACCTGCTGTAGGTCTGTGTGTGTGTGTGTGTGTGTGTGTGTGTGAGGTCTAACGAGTGTGAAATGTGTGAAGCAGCTGCCGAGGAAGAAGAAAAAAGGAACGGGAGGAGGAAGAGGAGGCGGCTCGTCCCTCCAGGCTGTGTTGTACATTATCAATTACGTCCCTCTTTGTGTGCGGCGCCCGGCGAGGGGGAGGAGCCCGGAGTTCTGACAGCGCCGTGGAAACGCGCGGCCGGGGGCGGCGGCTTCAGAGAGAAGGTCACCCTCCGTCCCTCGGCGCTCATAAATGACTCTTTTATCCATTTTCAGGTTTACTACGAGGACAGGTGGACACGGAGAGACGAGCCGAAGGAGACTGACGTCTTCAGGAACTACCTGAGGACAGAAGCTGCCAATTAGAGCTCCGCCTCCATGTTGGCGAGCCGCCGCCGCGGGTTAACGACCGCACAGGGAGCGAGGAGCAAAAGCGAGGGGCTCGTGTTCCCAACCCGGATGTGACGGCAGCCGAACTTCTTCTTCAGCTGCGACTCTCGGCTCGTTTCTGATGTCGACGAGCTTCTTGTTCAGAACCGAAGAACCTCGACCCGAAATGTAACAAACTATAAATAAACCCAAAAAACTGACTTTTACACCAAAACACCGAGAGCCGAAGAAATGTGAAAGCTAAAAGAAGCAGAACACTGGCTGAAAGTAGCAAAAAGCTACATAAAAGCAGCAGAACAGTACCTAAAAGCTAAAAGTAGCAGAATGGGTGATAAACGCAAAAAATAAAAGAGAAGCAAAACAATAGCTAAAAGAAGCAGAACACTGGCTGGAAGTATAAAAAAGCTAAAATTAGCAGCATGGTAGCTAAGAGCTAAAAGAAACAGAACAGTCCCTAAAAGCTAAAAGTAGCACAATGCTAGCCAAAAGCTGCAAAATGCTAATTAAAGGCTAAAAGTAGCAAGTTGCCCAAATGTAACAAAAGGTTAGCTAAAAACTAATGGTAGCTGAAGGTGCAAAACATTAGCTTAAAGCTAAAAGTAACAAACTGCTAGCTAAGTTCAGCAAAAAGCTAAAAGTAGAAGCAAGGTAGCTAAAAGCAGCAAAACAATAGCTAAAAGAAGCAGGACATTGGTTAAAAGTAACAAACAACTAAAATCAGCAGCAAGGTAGCTAAAAGAAGCAGAACAGTACCTAAAAGCTAAAAGTAGCAAAAAGCTAGCTAAAGTAGCAGAATGGGAGTTAAAAGCAAAAAATAAAAAAAGAAGCAAAACAATAGCTAAAAGAAGCAGAACACTGGCTGGAAGTATAAAAAAGCTAAAATTAGCAGCATGGTAGCTAAAAGTAGCAGAACGGTACCTAAAAGCTAAAAGTAGCAAAATGCTAGTTAAAAGCTGCAAAAGGCTAGTTAAAGGCTAAAAGTAGGAAGTTGTTAGCTAAAACCCAAATGTAACAAAATGTTAGCTAAAAACTAAAAGTAGCAAAATGGTAGCTTAAGGTGCAAAATATTAGCTAAAAGTGACAAACTGCTAACTAAGTTCAGCTAAAAGCTAGCTTGAGTAGCAGAACAGTAGCTAAAAGTATGAAAAGGCAGAGTCAGCTGCTTCAAGCAGCAAATATTTATAAACTCAGTTAAAAATCTTTTAAAGCCTAAAAGTCTTTAGCTGCTGCCGAACGAGCCGAACGTTTTGATTTGTGGCGGCCATCTTCAATCTTGCTGACTCCCAAACTGAATCAGCCGCAAGCGGACGTCCGGTGATCTGAGAGTTTTATTAAAACGTTTAAACTCGTCTGAAACGGAGGAAACATCGAGTTGGATGAGAAGGAAAAGAAAAATGTCCCTCGAGCCGAAATAAAGCGAAGAAAAGCGGCGATCAGAAACACGTTTCAAACCAACGCCTCTCCCTCCTCAGCTGTGGCAGAAATCAAACCCGATCAATAAAAGTCATCTCTTCAGATGAGCCATCGAGGGAGGAGGGGGG
>NC_051437.1:28115822-28120313 GCF_001649575.2 Kryptolebias marmoratus
CCCCCCCCCCATCTCACCTTCAGGAGTAGGCCCTTAGTTTAACGTCTTTGTGAAGAAGATAATTAAAGGATTTAAAGCTCATATGAAACTTTAAGTTTCTGCAAAATCAAAGTAAAAAATAAAAGCATGAAATCCCCGACCTTGGTCTCGTTCTGGTTGTTTTCTGTCCTCTCTCCTGACACGTGAAGCTCAGCCAGCACTCTGCACAAAAACGCTTGTTTATCAACTTTCCTCCACCCCCCCACCCCACCTCCACCCCGCTCTGTTAAAAAAAAGAGATTACAGCAGCAATACTGTTAGTCTGCATCTCCATCTCAGCGATCTGCGCCTCCACCAACACAAACTGCTTCTTTCTGAGAGAAGCCAGCGTCCGGCCGGCACCACTTCTATCTTTAAATAAAGTTTACATTAAAGGAATATGACCCCCCCCCCCAGCGCCGGGTCCAATCAGCGGGTTCCACCCAGAAATTGGGTTAAAATAACTGATTAGTTGAATTAGAGCGACTAACAGGTCGAGGTAAAAAAGAGAAACCCAAATTTTGGGTTATCAGCTAACAGCTATTAGCTTCAGCTAGCATCTAATGCTACTTTAGGACCCCAAACAATCCCAACCAGGTTAAACTAATTTTAACTTTACTTATAACACCCTGAAGCAGAGGTCCAGTCAGGTCCGATTTGGTCAAATTCTGGCTTAAAATGTTAGTTATCAGAAAAACCCAGCAGTTCTTAGAGTGTAGGTTTATTTGTCGACCTCCACGAACGACAGCCGGTCTATCGCAGGTCAGTCATGTGACTCAGAGTCAGCGTTTTGTTTACATTGAGCGCAGACCCGCATTTCAGGATTTAACACCAATAAATGAGTAAAACTACGGAGCAAACTCCTTCAAACGGCAGCGTCTGATTCAGATCGGGATCGTTCTTTACAGAGCGTGTCTTTAAATGATTGTTCTTAAGCTCAAATCTTTTTTAAAACTCAAGTTTTTCCATGTTGGTGTGGAATAAAAAGTAAGATTTAGGCAGAAATGATAAAAGCACTTATAGTTTGTCTTCTGTTTACTTGAAGCCTTACTTTCAGGGGGATTACAGATTACAGATTACCGCCTCAGTCGTCGTCTTTAACTCAGGAGTCGACTTTTTCCCATTCAGAGATAAATGAAGCCGTATGCTGCCGGCCGACGTCCTAAAAGGAGCGTTTTATTCAAGGTGGCCATCTTTAAGGTCTATAAAACTCGACAGAAGCAAAGACTTTGTTGATGGATTTTCAGAAATTTGCCTCAGATGCTGAAGACGGTGAAGTTTCCGGTGATGATGACACAAAAATCGAGTCTTAAACATGTTTTAATCAAAACTTCATCAGCTGATTCCGACCGGATCTGGTTTCTGTTCGACTCTGAGGCCGGCCGACCCGATTTTATCAGCGTGAACAGGTTTGTTTGAAGCGTCACCTACTGAAGACATCTGGAAGTTTTTAAACCACAGAAAAATAACTAAAAGTGACTCGTTTTGGGTTTTTTTGTTTTGATTTTTGCAGATAAGAAAACCAATTTGAGGCCGGTCCACTTCGAAAGGCTCGTTATTTTTTCTGAGAGAATTGGAGGAATACGAGACAATTAGCCGTAGACACGGAGAGGCTGGGCTCAGGAGGAGGGGCGGGTCAGGACACGAATACAAAATGAGTCCAGGAGGTTTTAATCAAAGGTGTTTCCCTTATTTTGGATTTTTTTTTTCCAGCGTGACATCGAAACAAAAATAAACTTCAGGTTGAAGTCATACTGTTACAGGAGCGGAGCTTATTCTGACGGGACGACGGAGCGCTGAGGCCTCAATCCAGAGTCAGATTAAAGACGGGGGGGGTGTTCTGTCTGTAACAGCATTACTGCACAGCCAGGCCCAGATGTACGCCCCTGGACCAGTCCTGGTAAGCAGGATTTAGAGACAACTTAGTGTGATTACAACGAGCCGGGCAGGAATCAAAACTTTGTGGAGAGGGACAGTTTCATCGAAGGGGGGGGACGGGGGACGGAGGGGAGGGACTAAACAAAACAAAAGATCGTCAGGAGTTTCCTCATCGTGGCATGGAGGTGAAATAAAACCCAGAGTGGCAGATGCCGGCTCTTATCAGCTGAAGGATGGGAGTTTTAAGTGTGTGTGTGTGAGAGAGGAGGGGAGGGGAAGGCGGCGCCATGGCAACCAGCGTTTGGAGGATCTCCCCCGAGGGCCATCCTGACCTCCGAGAAACGGCATAAATGTGTCACCTCGGCTCCTAAAACCGCGGAGGGCCCCCGAATCGAATCGAATCCATCTCCTAATCGGTTTTCCGTCCGCCTCCCAAAAAATCCGAAGGAATCGTTCCCGTTTCCTGACGCCTCCCCCGACCCCCTCCGACCTCCCGCTCAGGCTCCGAACGAGGACGACGCAGCTCGGCCCCAGCTGCTGCTCCGACATATTTATTGCTTTCCCTCCTCCGGCACCTGCTGTCCTCACCTTCGGGGCGAGGAGAGACCAGTTTCCTCTTATCGGGAAACAGAAAAGACGCAGGCGGACGGAAAGACGAGCAGCTTCGGCTTCGGCTGCGTCGGTTTGGCCTCCAGCAGCAGCATAAGGCACCAATAACCTAATTCTGTAATCCCCTGAAAGTAGGCTACATTTTACAGGAAAAGTAAACAGGAAGAAAAACAATAAGTGCTTTTATTGTTTCTGCCTGAAAATTTCCTCTTTTTTTCAAACCCAAACTTGAGTTGGGGCTCGTTTTAAAGCTGAAAAACGACTTTTTAAGGCTTCTCGTTTCAAAGAACGAACCCAAACAGGAAAAGGTCATCCCGATCTGAACCAGATGCTGCAGTTTGAAGGAGTTTACTCCAATAGTTTTACACATTTATCGATATAAAATCCTGAAAAGCGGGCCTGCGCTCAACGTAAACAATCTGCTGAAAACCACGTGGAAGCTCGAGTCACGTGATTGACCAGCTGTGGAGGTAAACAAACATGGCGGCACACGCTAAAACCTGCCGGGTCAAACCCTCTGAGCCGCCTCATTCTTCGCCGTCGGCCATTTTAGGCCAGAAGCTGAGCGGACCTCTGCCTCAGGATGGACATTAACAAACTGATCACTTTAATGAGATTTAAATTTATTCTTAAACATCCAGACGTTTTTACTAAATTTAATTTTCCCGACTCTTTTATTTTGTCTTATCGCTCCTGTTTTATGTTTTATTATTATTCTGTTTGATGTTTTTTCTGCTGCTGCTGTCAGATATTTTAGATTTGAGTCTTTTTTTGGTTCAATAAAAGGTTGGAATAAAGAGAATTAGACGGTAAAGACAACTTGTAAGGTAAAGTTAGTGTTTTTAACGTTAGTTGGCTTCAGACGGGGAGGTAGGGGTGCTAAAGCACCACCAGCTGGAACCTTCTCCATCATCCTTAGCTTGTCCCAAATGCTAACTGGGGAAAGACATCATGAGGACATGCTTTTATTGCTTATTTCATCCCGAGTCACTGAGGTTTTATTTCTTTATTTTACTTGTTTTGTTTATTTTTACCTGTGAAGCACTTTGGTCACTTTAATGTGTGTAATAGTGTTATCCAAATTAAGACTGATTGATTAATTGATATCTGATGCTCCTAGCCGTTAGCACCAGCTAACACCAACCCAGATTTTGGGTTGTTCCTTTTAACTCAACTTATTAGTCGCTCCAATCCAACAAATTAGTCATTTTGAGCCAATTTTTGGGTGAAGAACTGGATCGAAGCTGCTGAGGAACCCAGACTGGACCCGGCAAACAACAAACTGGGTTAATTTTTAGTTTCGGTGAGAATAAAGGAGGAAATCTGCTGCCAAATACCAGAGAAAACAGAAAGATTGAGCAAAACAACAATAAATACGGTGGAGTTATTTAAAAAAAAAAAGCTTAAGATTTAAAGAGCAAAACTTCAGGAGCAGAAAGTTTAATGTTGAATCTATTTTCAATCACCTGGTTTTTAAACATAAACAGATTTTGGTCACAAACTGCTAACAAATGTTAAATTAAAGCACAAATTTAACATCGAAATAAAGAAAAGATTGTTTTCTTACTTTCTGATTCCGGTTTTAGTTTGATTTTTTTTTTTTTAAAAAGTCCCTTTGAATGAATCAGGAAAACATCTTCATCAGTTTCAACAGCAAACCCCAAACCCTCCCTGCAGGAAAACATCTGTTTACTCACAAATTCAAAAAAAAAAAAAAAAAACGAAGAGTTTCTGTTTTCCGGCTCGGAGGGAAGTTCATCTGATTTTTAATCCTGAAAGATTTCCAAACAACATCAGCCGAAGTTTCTCTGTGTGAAGATGAAGAGAGGAACTTAACGCTGCGAGCCTCCTCCTCCTCCTCCTCATCATCATCATCCTTCATCTCCTGCCTCCATCTTAGGACGCAGGTGCTTTTGACGAACCGCGATGCGCACACGGAGCACATTACGCGGTCATGTAAGCAAAGCAAGGAGGAGGAGGAGGAGG